>NW_019394559.1:0-76951 GCF_000612105.2 Orussus abietinus | reverse complement strand
GAGCCGCCAACGGCAACTGGTAGATGGCACAGCCATCGCGATTGCGCGAGCCCCTACCAGAAATTCGTTGCGCCGCCCTTGGGGGCAAAAAACGGGGAAAGCTAACGTACGAAATCAGAGGGCAGCACACGGTGCGATCGCGCGACCCTGCCCGTGAGCAATCTCCCAACTCATCTCTGCTTAAGATCAAGGTGAGTGTGAAAAAAATACGGTCACGTGTTTGCACATACGTTTTCACTTATTCTCTCATACTGCAGTACCATTATACATTCATAGGCCATTCTGCAAATAATCGCTTCATGTATATCGGTACTTCCAGAATATTGAGCCACTCTGTATATCGTTTCAATGGAAATGAACAGACTTTTACTTTCCGACACCAGATGGCGGCACTTTAAATGCACGGGCTGCAAGAAAGATTTAAAAGAAGGCGATAGAAATCCATTAACAGGAGAGAAAAGATCTTTATATCTATATAAAGCTTCATCAACACGGTATATATATATTTTTTTTTTGACGCAACGAAATGTTCATGTACGTGACATACCGTATTTATATAGATACTGTATTTTATTTTTAAACGTAGCAAAGTTAACAAAAACAGTTTTCAAGTTATCTTTAAACTTATAAAACTGGACAGAAATTGTTTTTAATGGGTAACGTACATACAAGCGTCGCTCAATTTACGCGGAGCATCCGTTTGACGTATATTCGTTTTACGCGAATAAAAATCACGTAAAAGAGTCTGTCAGGACAAAAGAAAAAAATCTTGGACATAAAAGTTAGTACATATAAGTTTTAGAAATACATATATATGCATATATAAATATACGTAACAAAAAATAATGACCTAAATTGAGGGAGGGGGTATTTACTTTAGAACAAACATTTACACCGGATACAAACCGCGATATTTAACCAACCTATGTAAATTCCAGCGAAGTAACCATACGTTAATATATTCGCGACCGGGGAATTTTTTCCGTGTCAAATACTGCGTACATGCGAAAACAATGAAATTCTGAAACTGATCGCCGCAAACTTGTATCGTGTATCGTTATGGACGTGATTCACGTCAGCGGCAATCAGGAATAGACTTTAAGGTGAAGTGAAATCCCCTTCAAATCAGTCGATTCGAATACAACACTTTTTTTTAAGGGTATTAGACCAAACTGTCCGAAACTTTGACACATCACTCCTGATCATCTAAGAATTGTCCTGACACATTTAAAATTTGGATTTTTGGAGAAAATTGTTTAACTTCGCCCAGACCAGAACCAAAATGGCGCCGAGCTCTCATATTTCGATCAATATACAATTATCGAAGGCTCTGATATGAGAAACAAAAGGGTCAGGACAATTTTACGACAATTTAGAACACTCTGGTAATCGATAAACTCGCATTTGAACGGGATAAAGGCAAAAAAGTGTTGTATGCGCTTCTATGCCAAAACGATGGTAATACGAGGTCTCGGAGTGAAAATTTAATTGACCTGAAAATCACAGATGGCGCAGGAGGTCCCTCTGCAGACAATTAGGGCCCCAGAAAGAATGAGTCCAGAGGATTTCTGGAGTTTTACTTCGATCTCTTTATAATTATTGTACGAAAACGACAGGTGGAGTATGCTATTTGGTACAATACCCAATATAATTCGACACAGCTGTCAATATAAAAACGAACGTCGGCAACGTAGGCATTTAAAAAAATCATCTTTATCGACGTCGATTAAGTTCCTCGACGTGTTTCAGTTCATCTTAAAATGACGTGAATTCACGTCAGCGGCAACCAGGAATAGATCTTGAAAAGACGTGAATTCACATCAGCGGCCGCAAATGTGTTAAATTGAAAAGAGAGACGCGTCCTGGCCTCTTTCACCTCGTTACGGAAAACTTGGGCGAAACGGCGGGGCGTGCGCGAAAGAGGAGCGCCGTCACTACGGAGAAATTGAACCTGACCTTATTGAAACGACTTGCGTCGGCGTCGACGAATCGAAAATACGATCGGAATTGCGTGCGATAGCCACTCCCTATGACTATACTTTGGCGCACCTCAAAGCGTGTATATAGTTCGACCAAAGTCCCTGACAAAGTACCCTTCCAAGAACGGACTGTCTACGAATGCCAGGGACTTTCTTTTCACGTGTTCTGTATTAATTCTATACTTGTGGACGAGGATTAAAATAAGAAGGAAAGGCGCGTTTAAATCTATAAAAAAGGACCGAAGTACGATAAAAAATTAGTTGCACTGTCAAGGAATAATTTATTACGGTACAGAGTATCGAGACACTGAAAAAAAGAGAGCAAATGCAACTCTTTTTCTCATTTAAATATGGCGAACTCAGTTGGTTGGTTTAACTTGGATTTAGAACTAAATCACATTTTGATGTTGAATCAACTCATTCATACAATTGATTCAACTCAATAATGCGTTGGTGGAACTCATTTTAAGGTGAATCGATTCTTTCCTTCTCAGTGTTAGGCCCTGAAATAACATAATATATACGTAACGAAAACTATTTGACAAAATGCATAGATATTATATAATATCGAATGATTACAGTTCCAAAATATTGTTACAAATCTATCAGCGATGCAGTGATATATTACATTACTGACATAACATGTAATATGGTATCGATATGTTATGTGTATTACATTATTCGTTTTATAACAGTGTTCTATAACTTCGTAGGAAATAGGAATATAAATTACGTACATGTATGTTACATTACATGTTACGAAGACATATGTAATGGATGCATTGTCACGGAACTGTGTTTGCTAAGTAGATGTTCGGCACGGGATGATTGTTGGTAGCTATTTTGTAAATAGTATTAATGATAAACTTCATGACTGAAGACTGAGCTCGTTTTAATCATTACGTTTCAAATGCACATGTAATACGTGGATATTATTCGGTACTAAAAATGATTATTCAATGTCCTGATATAATTATCATTCCACGAAATGTCGCATTATCGCCGACATTGCCCAATATAATCACGGTGAATTTATTAATTTCTCATTACATTACATAAACACCTTTCTCCGCAAAATTGTAAATATCTTTAAATAGTATTAAAGATAAACTTCATGACTGAAGACTGAGGTCGTTTTAAGCATTACGTTACAAATGCACATGTGATACGTGGATATTATTCGATACTGAAAATGATTATTCAATGTCATGATATAATTATCATTCCACGAAATGTCGCTTTATCGCCGATATTTTCCCAATATAATCACGGGTGATTGATTAATTTCTTCGCCTAGACACTATTTCGGTCGAAGGTTACTTGAAATATTTCCAGAAGAAAAGGAGCCCGGTATGATCAATGTTATCACGAAAGTGTATCTTCGCAGGTCGGGTACGTGGACGTACTCGAGCAGCCGTGTTACTCGTGCATTTGAGCTCGTTACACAAGGTGAGTGCACAAGTAGCAGCTACCGAGATACTCTGTACTGAAATCGGACTGCATTCCTGACAAGTCGGACCTGTCCGTTCCCAATTATATCCCCCGAAAATCGATCACGCTTAACACGGTAATCACGATATTCTTAATGCCACGCGTCCGTCTTTTCGAAAATTGGTCCTTGAAGTCACATAATTAATTGAAATTGCGCAACGGTGTATTGATTAGAGGAGATTTCTCGCCACGCCTTTTTTCGACACTTGCGAAATTAACGATCGACTTTTTTTTTCCCCTGACTTACGAAATTAACCTGAAATATTAAATTGATCGATGTTACCAATAATGATTATTCATATTCTTAAGCACTCTAAGAAATAGAGAAAAATTATACTCAAAGTGGTGTCATTGAATTGACATACTTTAAGATTTGATCAAATCCAGATCTTAGCGATTAATAGTCGCTTCTTTGATTCAGATTTGCATATTATTTTGCTGATTTTAAAATTTCTGCATTAAAGTTCCTACAGTTCGAAAAAATAGTAAAACCTGAGGTATTCGTAAACTCACGAGAATATGCATCTGCTTGGGACTGTTAAGTGCATTTAAGGTGAAGTCAAACACGTCGAGGAACTTGATCGACGTCCATAAAGATTTTTCTAAATGCCTACGATGCCGACGTTCGTTTTTATATTGACAGCGGTGTCGAATTATATTGGATATTGTACAAAATGGCATACTCCACCTGTCGTTTTCGTACAATAAACATAAAGAAATCGAAGTAAAACTCCAGAAATCCTCTGGACTCATTCTTTCTGGGGCCCTAATTGACTGCAGGGGACCCCCTGCGCCATCTGTGATTTCCAGGTCAATTAAATTTTCACTCCCAGACCTCGTATTACCAACATTTTAGCATAGAAGCACCTACAACACTTTTTTTGCCTTTATCCCGTTCAAATGCAAGTTTATCGATTACCAGTGTTCTAAATTGTCGTAAAATTGTCCTGACCCTTTTGTTTCTCGTATCAGAGCCTTCGATAATTGTATATTGATCGAAATATGATAGCCCGACGCCATTTTGGTTCTGGCCTGGGATGAGTTAACATTTTTTTTAGAAAATCCAAATTTTGAATGTGTCAGGACAATTCTTAGATGTTCAGGAGTTATGTGTCAAAGTTCGGACAGTTTGGTCTAATACCCTTAAAAAAAAAGTGTTGTATTCAAATCGACTGATTTGAAGGGGGTTTCACTTCACCTTAAATGCACAAAAAATCCATTACTCTTAATCGGACACGAAAATTATGCAATCTGCCCCTGCATGTACTTGCCTCGTGCATCTCCCACTTATTAAAAAATAAAAAATAACCAGTTTCGTCAGATTATTCTTTCTCTAATTAACACTTCCGTTTCGCAGGCTCCAGAGTTCGTATAAAGTCTTTTCGAGGTCAGCATTGCATCAAGACATGGAGAAAACGAAACTGTACCTACCTAATGCTTGCCTTGCACCACTGTAAAGGAAAAGCCACACCTGAGGATTTTTCCCCGAAGCAGCTACGTACTAACAGAATTAATTGCCAGAAACAAATTAAATTTCACAGTGAAAACAGTGATTTTGATCCCGCGTGCACGGTAATTTTGAGCAAACATCCTTATGCGTACAATTTTATTGCGCTTGTACGGCGAAAATTACTGTTTGGTTTATCCCTTACAGTTTACTGTCGACGAAATAGGTGCACATTGGTAAGACCGATTTTATGCTTAAGACTTTAGCAAGACCCATTTTCAAGACTTTTTACTGCAGGCCATCGCGGCGACCTAACAACCTGCCTAACAATAATACTTGATTCGAGTCATTCGAATCATTTACGGTTTGGATACTTTTACTCGAGGTCGTCCTGCCTTTACATGACTCCAGTTGAGGATACATTAAACGTATGTATAAAGCTCATCAAGACGAGCATTATGGTAATGAACCTGTCAAATACATGGCTCCACACTTTATGAACAACTTAGAAAGTTGTACGAGAAATTACATACGAAATGATGTAGGACATGAATTTGACGAATTGATGTACCGATCATTCGTCTATTTAAATGGTCACAAAAACGCGAGAATTGTTGTCACGCATTATTTTTAGAGTACCATGTAAATGTTATAATGCATAGAAGCATTTTCTGCATCGGAAGCATTTTTAACTTACACAAAAATTCAATCAGTGAATATCATTAACATTCTGTATGTCCAAACCAAAGTATATGTCGAATAATTAATATGCATGTATACATTTTTTTATTTATATTAACAAGTGACTGTTCATTTTCGAGACCAAATCCGCCTTGCTTCAATGAAGATAAGAATGTTTTTTTTATTTCAAGGTTTCTTTTACCATTGATTTTAATTTAAGGGCAGGTCCGGGGACCTATTGTCGGTCCCAGGATTTCGAAATCATTGTTTATGGCGAGTAATTAATGTGGATGTATACATCTTTTTATTTATGTTAACAACTGACCGTTGATTTTCGGGACCAAATCCGTGTTGCTTCTTGAATGAAAATAAGAGTGTTCTTTTTTATTTCGCGGTTTCTTCTATCATTGATTTTAATTTAAGGCAGATCCGGGGACCTATTGTCAGTCCCAGGATTTCGAAATCGTTGTTCAGGACCTGAGAGCTCTCAACAAAAGGTCAGAAGAGACAGTACCGAACGGTTGCCGAAGAGTTGCATCCCGATGACTTTCACACTGAAGCAGCTCCCTGCAGAATCGTCGATTTCGATTCTGCGGTCTTAAAGGTTTGGCTCCTCTAGCAGGCGTACTCTTTTTTATTCCATAAAACATGCTACGTTAAGAAAAAAAAAGAAGAAAAAGACACTAAGTAAAAATGACGAAATTCTGAATAATAGGCACCAATTTGGTCCTACAACCTCTCGGCACTCTCGGTGCCGCAAATAGCTTTTGCTCAGTGGATGAGTCACGGGAGTAATTAGAATTACCCATTGTATAATCAATCGCGAGAGGTAAGAGTTAACAACGGGACACTTCACCTCGTCCTTACGAGGTAATGAATGTACTATCACCAACGTCGTCTTTTTAACGGGGACTTTTTTTTCTATTTTCTCCTCACCATTCAAGCCCGGTGAATTACGAGCGATCGATCCGCGTATGTGGTACTCGTTCGTACATGTGTGAGGGTATTCCTTTTTCTTCCCCTTTTCTTTTGCATAATTCAAAACGAAATAAATTATCGGACACGATGGACTCTGGAGGTGGCATTCTTGCCTTCAGCCAGTTACAAGAGACTTTCACTGCTTACGGCCGATCTAATGCTTTTCGTCCCCGTTAGAATGTCTCCATCTTCCTTTATTAACAATCCAATTTGATAACGAGTCGGCAGCGAGTTTTACGAGGGGGGATTAAATTCTTGAACTTGGCTTTAAATTAATTGCTTAAGATATTGTAAAGCTCATAGGCCGATTAAAGTAATTATACTGTTATGTACATATATGTATACACGTAATTTGTTAAGGACGCGCACCTTCGAGGGGATTAAATTCTTGAACTTGGTTGTAAGTTAATTGCTTAAGATATTGTAAAGCTTATACGCCGATTAAAGTAATTGCTGATTGTCGTTACGAGTATACCCAACTGTATGACGGATGATTATTAACTTCTCTTATGTACGTATACGTATACACGTAATTTGTTAAAGACGCGCACCTTCGATGCCGTCGTTGAAATCTCCAGCCTTCGACGCTTATCTCGGATGCGGCAGTGCCATTAGTGCTTCAAAGTATGTACTTTATAAATTAAATACAAGGATATATGGTTATTCATTGTAGACAAAGCTAATCCGGTTAAGCAATAATGTATTAATTGATTGGTAAACGTTTCCTAATATACGGAAAGCGTACATGATTGAGCATGTACTTGAAATAGTTTTGATACAAGATTATTTAGTAAATAAGGCATATAATTATTAATATTTTTAAACCTTGAATTACAGGTTAGAAGGTGTAATATTGGTAATTGTTTCACTTTAAAGATCGAATTACAGGTTTGTACGAACCTGTTAAGCAAATTTTTTATTAACGTATTAAAGATGTATAAAATATTTGCAAACAAGTCGGATGATATCACTGTACTCAATCTCAACGCTATTGAAGTTTATGAACAACTGAAGCGACGTTAACAAAGTACAAAAACTGTATAAGGTATATCGAGGAAACACGTGCAGAAAGTACAATACGTCTTTTTAAAGTAACCGGAATGAATTCTGCCGTTGTTTGACAGTTATACGTACTACAACAAAGCTAAACGTTCTTTCCCGTATACAGGGCGTAACACGGAAATCCAGGTAAAATATAACATATAATTACTGTAATTATCCGCCGTTAAGTGATTCGTTTTATATTTTTAAACTCCAAAAGAATCTGCACTCTTGTTAGCAGTCTTCACCGAAACATTTTGCCGGAGTTCTTTAATTATTCTAGCCGCTCAAAATATCGGTCAAGATTTTTTGCAAACAAACATAAAAAACCTGAATCTATAGAAAACCTTGCGGAATTAAAGTCTTGCCCCCAGAATTCGCTTTAACACATCTGCACTGCGGGAAAAGAAAACGCTTCGGTCATTAATGTCTAAGAACGTAATGACTGGGAAATGGGGCAAGAAAAGTGATTCTGTAATGCTAATATATTTGCTTTAATGACAATCTCCTTTTCAGGCAATAAATACAGAACAAGTCTACCCGTAGCCTTGTCATTAACTGAACCGGGTATAAGTCTATCGACAGTAAATGGTAACGTAAAAAACAGAATGAAATAACACATGAAACTTCACCAGTATTCTCAATTTAATCCAATTTTCTAATTATCATATCCAAGTACAGTTTTTGAGGAAAAATCCACATAGACTTTCGTAATTTCTCATAATTCATTCTTTAAATAATAAAAAAAAAGACGTATTTCCCCAGACTCCTCAAAAAGAACATAAAATGCTATCATTAATTATATTTCATTCATTCCTGACACGAAATAACACACCAAATGATTATTTTCAATTGAAGCTTCTTATAGCACATTAGTACGTGTAAATTCGCATATCACGAGAGGAATCCATTTCGTAAAGCGCAATGCTTTTTTTACAGTTAATTTCCCTTCACATTCACCTTTGTGTATTAGTATTAGGGCAATTTGTGTAAAAAAAGGAAATATAAATCATGATGTTTTAAACAACCGGTACCACCACGTAAGAGCATTTCAGGAAATTCTAATTGAAAATAATTAAGAATAATTAAGAACTATTAATATGTAACAATTCTCTATAATTTTCAAGTTCAATCCGCGTGGTCACGCACCAAATTTTGTTCTTAAGGTGATGTGAAAGTGGCATCGAAGAGGTTTTGTTTATATAACTTTTCTCCCAACTCGGTTTACCGAATAGTTTGAAACGTTACAACGTGAATAGGGAGACTACAAGGAAGGTCCTGAAACTCATGAAATTTAAATTCTTTTCAAATTTGTTTATAGGTATTTCAAAAACAGTTTATAAAAAATGTAATTTCGCGAGTTTGGGAACCTACCTTAGGGTCTCCATATTAACGTTTTAAAGAATGAAATAATTTGAGACACCCAGTTCGTAGAAAAGTTTTATGAACGATTGAACTTTCGGATGCCACTTTCACATTCCCTTAACCCTTTGAACACGAAGCGATTTTGACATATGGGCGAAATTCGTCTGACCGTGCAGGCAATATTGGACCAAACGTCGGGCGCTCTTAGCAGCCAAAGGATTAAGATTCTCGACAAAAGCATTTAAATTAAATCCCCGTCATTAAATCAAAATTCGGTCTTTGCCGGTTGGATATCGGACTAACCGTGAACCCTATTAAAAAAGGTTGAAGAAATGGAATTTTTTCCCGGTAAAAATGACCGAAAGGTGCATTCGTCCCGTTCAAGTCCCACAGGAACTTAAGTGCACCTAACGGAGACGGATACATGCACACAGCCGCTCAGGCGTGCGTGTGCGTGCACGTATCTGCGTCCTCGTGGCAGAGTGAGAGTGCCATATATATAGCGAGGAGGGGAAACTCCGCTCGGCACTCCAAAGTACACAGCCTCCGCGTTTGCAGTGGTGGTGCCTTCCTTCTTCCACCTCCTCTTAATCGTCTCTTCTCGTCCGCTTCCGGCCCAGGGACCACTTCCGCCCCAGAGGACCCGACTTCGCCCTGACCCCAGAAGCGCATTACACCATGAAACTTACGCTCTTCACGTGAGTACCGATCGACATTTCCATCCCCAACGACGAATATAACCCTCCCCTGTATTCCAATAAACAAAAGAAGTACCTAACTTAACCCTTTGACTACTAAGAGCGCCTAAAGACGCCCGACGTTTGGTCCAATATTGCCTGCACGGTCAGACGAATTTCGCCCATATGTCGATATCTCTCAGTGTTCAAAGGGTTAATGATAAGGAGTAAAAAAGCGAAAGGAAAAATGGTCCCTTCCCTTTCGAAAATTTCCTTCCCCGTTCTACCGGTCGAACTTCGATGCCGAATTCCAAAATTCTTTAACGATTAAGATACACTTAGTGGTCTTAACGGTGGTGAAAAGTGGACGTACGGTTTTAACAGTGCAGATCTTTTTTATTCCTCCTTCCCTTGTGAAGTTATTCCGCCGCGGTTGGTCTGTGCATCTAATGTTGGGAATCGATCTACGGATCTTTTATGTGTCCTCTTTCAGTTTTATCGATTCGTAAAGTACTCGGGGTTGTTACGCAACGTGTTTGTATTCTCTCCAATTCCTAGATTTTTCTATGGTTTATCATTATATGTGGTCAGTCTGGTTTGCCGATGGTCTTACGAAAGCTCCGGCGTTCCTTCCTCGACTTTCTAATATTCTTCCTGCGGTTATCATAATCGATGATTCCTTTCTACATTTCTGTGTCTAGTATGTCGTCGCGTTGGTGTGCGTATTGGTAATGTTGATTCGTTAATTTCCGCGAACTTTCGGCGACAATGGTGTTTTGAAATTAATCAAGATGCGGTTCAGGCGGGCTGGGGATCGATGATACGGAGTGGGCTTTTTGTGGGCGGTATGGAAGCATAAGGAATTATTAAATTGATATGGGAAGCCGTTTAATCGGTTACCTCGAGGGGAACGGTATCCGATCGAGAGTGAATGGTCGAGGGAGAAAACATATGGCGTTCGAGCTAAGTGGAAAGTGGTTTTACTGAAAATCACTGCACTTTCGAGTGGCGATTTCTTGGCGGTGCATCCGGCGTAGACTTCCGGTGGGCAAATTCAATATCGATCAAGTGAAATCGGTACTGAGCTTCGAGGGCTTCTTCACTTTTCATTCTCCACGGCGAAAATTTTCCTAATTAGGTACTCGAGGGATATTAAGTGACTACCCGTCTTCAAGAATCCTAGCAATGCTTTTCTAGTAAAACATATCCTAGTGTGTTATCAATTCTTGATTATGTGGCGCTTTACTTCAATTCCAGGGATTTAAGGTGAAGTGAAACACGTCGAGGAACTTGATCGACGTCGATAAAGAAGACTTTTCTAAATGCCCACGTTGACGACGTTCGTTTTTATATTGACAGCTGTATCGAATTATATTGGATATTGTACCAAATGGCATACTCCACCTGTCGTTTTCGTACAATAAATATCAAGAAATCGAAGTAAAACTCCAGAAATCCTCTGAATTCATGCTTTCTGGGGTCCTAATTGACTGCAGAGGGACCCCCTGCGCCATATGTAATTTCCAGGTCAATTAAATTTTCACTCCGAGACCTCGTATTCCCATCGTTTTGGCATAGAAGCGCACACAACACTTTTTTTGCCTTTATCCCGTTCAAATGCGAGTTTATCGATTGCCAGAGTGTTCTAAATTGTCGTAAAATTATCCTGACACTTTCATTTCTCATATCAGAGCCTTCGATAATTGTATATTGATCGAAATATGATAGCCCGACGCCATTTTGGTTCTGGTCTGAGATGACTTAAAATTTTGTTTAGAAAATCCAAATTTTGAATGTGTCAGGACATTTCTTAGATGTTCAGGAGTTATGTGTCAAATTTCGGACAGTTTGGTCTAATACCCTCAAAAAAAAGTGTTGTATTCGAATCGACTGATTTGAAGGGGATTTCACTTCACCTTAAGGTAGACAAACTGTGTAACAGATTTTAGGGTTTTGACGTTATTCGACGTGAACAAGGTATTCTTGTAATTCATTGTTAGGAATTTTCTTATACTCTTAAACATAGAATTTGAACGATCTTTTTATTATTTTCCTCACCTTTTTAAGCCTCTTATCTGTCAAAATCGTATTTCTTCAAGGGAGAGACTTCAGGACTTTTCCAAAATGGTTACTCCCGTGAAGGAGCTTTTTCAAAACATCTATCTCCAAAGTAACCGATAGACTTTATCACAATTTTTGAAGACGCATTATTTCGTCATTGGGGATCAAAAGCATATGACACAAACTTCAACTTGTGAATTAAAAAATAAAGTGTCATTAGAAACAAATATTCAAACAGTCCTTTGGATCTGAAGTAACTCCTCCTTTGGTGCATTACATACAAAATTGAATTAATATATTCTAGCAGTAAATATTAAAGAATAATTTTCGCTTGGACCATGCAGCTTTCGAAACAGTTGTCGGTGATCTTTATGGAATTCTGTCTGTGCATACGTAGCATGCAGATAAAAAACGAAACCCATTTACAAATCCCCACAGCACTCGATGACTGACGTGCAACCCAAGGCCATCAACATTTGACACGACCTGTATCAATCGAGTCGCTAATGTGAAACAACTAAATCGTACCCGGGGAACAATAATAAGACCACTGAGAAGTGCATCTACTTACACAAGATGTACAAGAAACGACCCTAGTAGCATAGAATATTTTCTAAATATTTGTTTGTAATCTTTGCTAAACATATCAAGCGACAGATTTTTTATGATTTCTTGTAGATTTCATTCGAAGATATTTGAAATATTTCTTGAAAATCTCAATGACATATTTAGTTTCAATAATTTGTAAACATATAGAGATATATTTTTTAACTTATTAACATAATAGAAATACATTTTTTACTTCACGACTATTATTGAACACTTCATTTGGTATCAAAAAACACGAGAAATTTTTCTAATATTTTCGTCCCGCTATTTCATTATGGGAGAAAAACGTGCGATTTTGATTTTAAATATTTTTAAAACGTTTATAATGTATTCGGCAGATAACATTTAAAAAATACTTGTATTAAAATGAAAGGAAATGTTTTGTATATCTGGTAGAAAAATATTATGTAAACATGGAGCTAATATTATATAAATATTATAGGGATAAGTAAACGTTTTGCAAATATTTAAAATGTCTGCTAAATATTTACAAAATGTACGATATTCGTTAAATGTATAGAAAATATAGGACAAATATTTCATGCTACTAGGGGAGACGGTATTAATTAAAGGGACTTAGGACCTGGGCATATCTGCGCAAAGAAGAAACCATTTTTATTTCACATTCTTCACCGAGAATTATTGAATGACGAGAATTATAAAACATAGACAACACCCTTAGTTTGTTTATTTATAAAATAATTAAAATTATTGCGGTATAGTAGTTTACGGGGACACCTCGGTGGCTGACAACGATTTACTGACGAATTAAAAAAAATCATAACGTCCGATTCAATGAATAATACTTACTTCTCACTACTATGTACTAAGCATTAAATGAATGCTTTCAATGTTATAACATTATTTAGGATTACTTTTCTGAATTTTCTTAACATTTGATTACCAAACGGATATTCATGAATTATTCTTACCGCGGGACATTTGTATTGACTTTCGACGAATCGAGAGAGAATCAACGAAACAATTGTTACTGCCGAAGGGTAGAAATCGTAGATTAGTAAAAAGTAAAATATGGAAGTAGAAACTCTTAGTAACTTAACGCAATAACGCGTATACCTGTGCCTGTTAGTTATGCAAACTTAGTGTCCGGTTTTAACCAGGAAATCGATTGCGATCGATACCGCAAATAGATATTTACCCGCAGATAAGAAAAATACAGTAAACGCACTTATTAGAATGTAAGTACTGTTACCATACACACCGCGCTTTTATGGAATGTCGAAATGAGTTTTCACGTAAAGAACTAACTCGGGGGGATAATGATAAGAAAATTGATTAAGACTGGAAAAAAAGTGTGAACAAACATTTCTCCCTATTTACAGTGGACAGATTCCTTCGCAAGTGTCTGTCTTAATCGCGAAGCGTATGACAGATATGCTAATCTGGGAATAATATTCAAGCTCATTTGAAATTCACATTACAGAAAGTTATTAATAGATAAGTTATTTGAATTTCGTCGCCTACTTTGATCCTCGGAATTGTGAAACCTCTGATGGTAGAAATGCCATTTAAATGTTCGCAGTAGAAAATGTGAAAGTTTCAAAAGAATTTTGACGTCGACGTGGTATTCTTCGATGGGTCGTAATTGCGACATTTTTGAAATTAGTGACTTTTGCATTCTAGGCATTTTTCATAACCACGCTCGATGACTGGCGTTCGTGTCAATTAGTCGTATTGCATCCATCTATAGTTTTGGCGAAAAGTAGAAAAAAAAGAAAATCATTTTTTTCAAGAGTACCGAGAAGTGTCAGGAGAATTGTTCGTCGCAAACGAGGGGCGTGAAAGTATGACGTAACGGCAATTGTAACCGTAAACGTAACTGTATTGCACCAAGTGGTTTAGTTAAAGGCCAACTTTAAGAGGGCACTTAGTCAGGTGACGGGAAAGGTTAGAAAAATTGTTTATAATCTACAGAATGCATTTCAGTATTTTCCAACTTAAGAAGTTTCGTCGAGTTACGTTTCACTAAGTTAGTGAAGTGCTAATACAATTTTTTTCTGTGTATTGAAAACATGCTCAGCAGGTTTGAAAGGATTCATTTTCTTTAATATTACTGATCCCTAAATATTTATTGATCGAGAAGGCGATCATAATTGGAATCAATAAATTCAAGGTACAAGGTCGATACATCTTTTTACGATGACGCATACTGGAATTTAAATACCCCTTTCACTAAGTGATATAATATAATTCGAGATAGGAATTCTTTTTTCTTAATAATTACGTCAAAAAGTATTCCTACCTGTATATTATTGTTTTCGGTTAGATTCTAGATTAAATTGAATATTTTTCGAATTAATGGAAATTATTTGAGACTAATTCCCGTATACCTCGAAGATGACCTAATTTTAATATTTATTAATAAATAGAAAATGTCTAAGAAACCTAAAACGATTAATCGATGTTCCAATAATTTCTTATTCTTAGATTCTCGTTACTGTCCAGGAAATATCACCTGATATAATTACTCCATTTAAGTCCTAAATTAAATCCAACTTACTTCGAATTAATTAGGACTAATTCCTGAGTAATGCCTTCGCACCTCGAGGGATATAAAAATTTGACATTCCATATCGAAGAAACTAAATGAATTATTGTTATTAAATTAATAAAATAAGGCCGATTAATCGGCGTTTCACCTGGCTTTTATTTCTGGACGTTCGTTCATCCCTGAGGAATGCCGAGAGGACTTTTAAGGCGAAAGAAAAGAAGAAGGCTCCTCGTATCTCTGCTCCTTTTTAAAAGGAGTCCGATTTATCCCGCGGAGGCAGGACCTCGGGTTAATAAAGTCGAACGTCGGGAGATAAGCACCGGGCCCACTGGAAACAAGTTCAAGTCGATAAATATGCTCGAAGATCGCGCCATTCTTGGGAAAATAAAAAAGGAAAAGAGCCCAGCCGGATCTCGTCCAGAATAGCGCGGAATCGCGTGCACGTTTCCCTCGGCATAAACCACTTTGTTACTTTGCCACTATTTTTTTTTCTTCCTCCTTTTTTTTCGACTTTGCAGAAAAGTTAGCCGAGCCTGCCCCGGCTGATTTACCCACGGAGTAAATTGCCGTATTGGCCTCAGGTTCGATGTCGATTTCTGACGGTGAACGTTCCTTCGATTGGGGTCAACTTGAAAGTCCCCGGAATTATGCGCCGAGCATATGACGCGTGCAAGTGCAAGTGTGCAATGGATATGATGCGCCAATTGCGCAAGACTCGACTGGGATTTACAACGGCGTGAAGCACCTGCGATATTATAATCGCGGTTATTGTTCCGTGCAATAAATACCTTGATTAATTACCACCCGCGATGGATTTCCAAGGAGAAGTGAAGTAATAACGTAACTACGGGGATAAATTAAAAAGCACGGAATTATTCGTTGAATAGATTTACAAAAATTGGAAGTATTAGTGGACGTTTCATATTCGTCAGTTGGTTTTAATTATTTACTTCCTGATAATTGAAGGTTCGTTTTAGTTTTCAATTGTAGTGTGCACTAATTAAGCGAGAGGGAGGAGTAGTTTACACCTCGGAGAATTACTAATGCTTCAAGTACGGCAATTATTCGATAGATTCAGGTGAAGTGAAGCCCCCTTCAAAGCAATCGATTCGAATACAACACTTTTTTTTAAGGGTATTAGACCAAACTGTCCGAAAATTTGACATATCATTCCTGATCGTCTAAGAAGTGTCCTGACACATTCAAAATTTAGATTTTTGGATAAAATTGTTTAATTTAGCCCAGACCAGAACCAAAATGGCGTCGAGCTCGTATATTTCGATCAATATACAATTATCGAAGGCTCTGATATGAGAAACGAATTGGTCAGAACAATTTTACAACAATTTAGAACACTTTGGTAGTCGATAAACTCGCATTTGAACGGGATAAAGACCAAAAAAATGTTGTATGCGCTTCTATGCTAAAACGATGGGAACACGAGGTCTCGGAGTAAAATTGAATTGACCTGGAAATCACAGATGGCGCAGGGTGTCCCTCTGCAGTCAATTAGGGCCCCACAAAATATGAATTCAGAGGATTTCTGGCATTTTACTTCGATTTCTTGATATTTATTGTACGAAAACGACAGGTGGAGTATGCCATTTGGTCCAATATTCAATGTAATTCGACACAGCTGTCAATATAAAAACGAACTTCGGCAACGTAGGCATTTAGAAAAATCTTCTTTATCGACGTCGATCGAGTTCCTCGACGTGTTTGACTTCACCTTAAGTGCATTTTAGAATGAATTGAAAATGAAAGGTGTGAATAATTGGACCGTACATGAAGGATCTGTGATTGTACCCTTCTGCTTTTGAATAGTGACTATCGATACAGTGAAGTTTATTATTTATAAAGTCAGCGGTAAAAATGCCCATATGATAACATAACGTGTCTATGGTACTAAAAGTTAGTACGAATACTTATTTGCAAGCAGCGTGGATATAATTGTCGTGAAATATAACAATTCCGAAAGAGGCAGGCGAGATTGGTGAACGCGAGTAATGATCGAAAAGTTACGTAAAAGTCGCCATTGTTGCAAGAACGGTTTTCTATTTCTACGCCTGTCACAAGAAATAATCCTTAAGGCAGATTCCCACTTTCACTGGCGAATATTGGTTCATACTAATGAATCGGATTTACATCTTTTTTTTTTTTTTATCTGTAACCAGTATTCACGGTCCGAGTTTTAGATTCGGCAGTTTTACATAAGTATTAATCGAGCTATCCACGTGACAATTACGTAAATAACACACCACGTGCTCAATAAGCTGTTTTGGAAACTTTTTGTTTCGGCAATCTTGGGATTTCTGGATATTTGAATAATTAAGTAATACACGACATTCCCAAGAATCACGCGATTACATTCACGTGACTCGTTCCTGAATGAAATAATTTTTATTATGTTTTATATATATGCCCATTATGCTTTCGAGCACGTGCCAAATATTCTTGCTTGTCAGATTTAAATGAAATTAAAATGAAATGTAACGTGTTTAATATAATAATAAAATTATTGAGAGGTAATGAATATTGATTTTCCGGGTCCGTTAATGATCTTTGCATACCAACTCTTAAAAGGGCACTAGGAAATATTTTTCACTTCCAGAAATATTAGATAAAATCTATCTACATACATATATGCACCTCTGAACATGTGTCAATGTTACCGAGAACAATAGAGGTCTTTGAACCAGATTAATTGACGTACAGAGCACGTATTTACAATCCTCTTAATGAAAATCATGCAGTCATTGAAAGTAGGTTCTTAGATTTTCCTTGCACGTTTCCACGTCGGTGAATGTAAATTTTCCGGTGCTTTACATCTTTAGCAAGATTAAATAATATTTTATTACCTTCTTCGCAGTTGATAATGCATATCGATCGCCTTCGCCTTCCGGTATGCTGTAAAAGCTCCGGAAAATCTAATGATTGCAGAAATGTTTAAAATAGTTTATTGCTGCACATATGTATCCCTATGTGAATATTATTAACTTATTAGCAACAAATACCAAATTAATTAACGAATAGATTACGGTCTCTTTGAGAAAACTTCTATATGCAAGGAATTTAAATTAAAGTAAGACACCAAATATTAATACTGCCTAGACGAAATCAGGCCTTGTATTAACTGTTTTAGGTAAACATGTACTATTGTTGTCAATAAATATTTTCTGAATATTTATCGTTTAGGAAGTGTTAATTGAATCATTCAGATTAGACCAGTAAATATCGCTTCAGTGTTATCCAATTTTATAATTGTTTCATTGGCCATGCTACACACTTGTGTTGAGGTGAAAAGTGTTTTATTATCACCAAAATGAAAATTAAGATCCATATATCATTAATTAGGTATACATTACCTACATGATGAAAATTAACCTCGAGTTCGATACTGCCATCCAAGGTAACTCGAACCATATTAACATATCGTAAAAAGTCAGAAACATAGTACATAATAACTAAGTATAGGTTCAGTGATGTAACAATGTTTAAATTTTCCTTAGTTGCCCGTTAATTTAATTCATGATTAGTTAACTCGGTTAATTATGCGCGTAATTCATCAACTTACAACAAGCTAAACAACAAACTAAAATTAACACTAACGAAAACGTATACAAAAATTGTTATTACAAAAACGCAAACATGCAACGCAAATAATAGTTCATTGTAAAAAATGCCCTTCACTTTCCGAACTTACCCCTTTTATAGCACGCCAATTTACCGCGTTTACTTAAAAAAATCGTTTATATTGTAAAATATCAGAATAGAAAATTCGTCTACAAGCACACGAACCTTCAAGTGCGTATACTAAAGCAGAGATAAAGAGAGGTCTTTGAACCAAATTAATCAAGGTACAAAGTACGTACATGTGATCTCCACGGAATTTATATTGTAAAATATGAGAATAAAATGATTCGTCTACAAGCACCCGCACCTTCAAGTGCGTATACTAAAGCAGAGATAAAGAGAGGTCCTTGAACCAAATTAATCAAGGTACAAAGCACGTACATATGATCTCCACGGGATTTATATTGTAAAATACCAGAATAAAAAGATTCGTCGACAAGCACACACACCTTCAAGTACATATACAAAAGCAGAGATAAAGGGAGGTCCTTGAACCAAATTAATCAAGGTACAAAGTACGTACATATGATCTCCACGGAATTTATATTGTAAAATATGAGAATAAAAAGATTCGTCTACAAGCACCCGCACCTTCAAGTACGTATACTAAAGCAGAGATAAAGAGAGGTCCTTGAACCAAATTAATCAAGGTACAAAGTACGTACATGTGATCTCCACGGAATTTATATTGTAAAATATGAGAATAAAATGATTCGCCTACAAGTACACGCACCTTCAAGTACGTATACTAGCAGAGATAAAGGGAGGTCCTTGAACCAAATTAATCAAGGTACAAAGCACGTACATATGATCTCCACGGGAGAATATCATCGTTATCAGACTAGACGCGCTTAGATCTCACGTAGAGGCTAGATATGCAAATGTAGACTTTCCGGGATCCGGCATCGATTCCGACCACGTTTCCCCCCTGGAGGAGGGGTTCTATCGAGAATCTCGGTCTCTTTTGACATTTTCGAGGTGGCACGCAGCTACGGATCCGACATACGAGCGACGTGCAGGACGTACGGGCCGGACCCGCAACGTTGCCACCACGTGCCGAGCAGAGAAAGTGAGTTTCGTACGTGAATGTCATAGGTCAAAATCCACCTGGTGTGCCGATATTGCATGTGCAAGCTACCCAGATTTCGTCGATGCAGCTTCGATCGGAATTTCCTGCCATTTGGTGGATTTTTTAGGCCGATTTTATCCCGCGGGACGAAGCTGCGATCGATTTTCAGACAGGGATGTTGGAGTTGTGTCGCGGCATTGACAGGATATGGATAGACTGTCAATAAACATGGATATGAATATATAGATGTATACATATGCGCAGATATCGATGACTTGAATTGATATACACTGCTTATCAAAACTATCGCAATACTTAGAAACAAGAATTGGGCAAATCAGAGACTAACTTGTATCGTTTAGGATAAAGTAGAGAGATTATTCAATTGTGATGTTAATAATACTCGTAAGTACCGAGATATGGTCTCCTTTCAATATGCTGGATCTGTCAATGAACGTGGATATGGATATATAGATGTATACATATACGGATATTGACTTGAATTGAGATACACTACTTATCTAAACTATCGCAACACCTAAATACAAAAATCGTGCAAATCAGAAAGTAACTTGTATTGTTTAGGATAATGTGGAGAGATAGTGATTCAATTGTGGTTTTAAAAATACTTGTAACTACCGAGATATGGTCCTGGTCTCTTTTCATTACGCCAGACAATATGTATATATAAAAATTAAATGTGTACAACTCTGATTTTCTAGTGTGGCTGTTTTTCTTGGGCAAATAGTACGTAATTGTGGAAGTTTCAAAGAAATTCCTAGGGAAGTATTGTAAATCTGTTATTTTATAAAACATGGGGAGTACTGCTGTCAATTTTGGGGGAAATGTCCCGAGAGGTGGGGGGATGTATTAAGGAAGTTATTAACGTTATGTAGAGATAATTGGGGTTTTATAAGTAACTTCCTGGAAAATTCTGATATTTCAAGAGTAGAATTAAAAGGGATTTGTTAGTATATACGTATAGTTGCGTGGACGAAATAAGTTGAAATTGTTAACGGCATGGATGTTAATGTTTCGATTCATTGGCCTGATTATTAATAAGGTAGAAGAGCATAAATTATACTTTCCACGGGCTACCAAACTCAAGCAGGTTCTAATCATGGTATCCATATGGTACATATATGGTATGCCTCGGGTATCTCCTGTGCGGTCCGTGCAGTAAAAGTAATGATACTTTTATGAAATGTGGCCGCACTTCCGCTAGAAAGTGGCGGCAGATTAGAACATACGATGAACGTTGTCGCCTCGATTTATAAAAAGTGTACACTAGATTCGGGAGTAAAACAAACTAATTGTTTAAACTGCGGATTTAAATTCGTAATCTTAGGCTTTCCAGTTATTCCTGTTCAATTACTGCACTATGCAAGAAATAGCTTCACTTATTATCCACAATTATTTTTTTTTAATTGCATTTCAATGCATTCACTTCCATTCTTATATTGTATCTAACATTTGTAACATACTTAGAATACGAAATTAGTGATTACTTGATTTTCTCGACGGTTCCACTCTAATTAATCAGGGTCTCGGAAATGTTCCATGAGTTTAGATGTTATAAGTAGCAATGGCAATCTCTTTTTATAGAAAATGACGAATAAAATTTTTGATAATATCTCCCCAGATATGCGTATAACTTCGAGAGGAATGTAATGCTTCTGTTCATTAATTGACATAAATTTCTTTTTGCAGAGTATTAGCGTTGTGTCTAATAGCTGTCTGCAGATCTGCCGAGGAAGAATACGACTACGACGACGAGCCTGCTCCTGCACCTGTTACACCTGCACCTGCGAGGCCACCAGGTCGATTGGGAGGACTGCTATCTCCTAGAGGAAGATCTCCTGTTGGACGAAAACCAGTAGTAAGGAGTCTTTCCTGATTTATTGTTCCGAAAACATTTGTTTTTATTTCATTTCAAACCATTCTCCGAGGTGAGGTACTACTATCGACGACTAACTTTCGAAAAAAAAAAAAAAACAATTACAGGCTTCGTCGACGACCGCAAAACCCACCGAGGAGCCGATCGACGACGAAGAAGAAAGTGAAGAACAAATTGAAGATGGCCAGGAACAGGAAGAAATTGTTACGACCACGACCGAAGCTGCAAAGAAGATCAGGGGCGGCGTCAGACCCTTCAGGTGAAACATTAAAAAGAAAAAAACAAATTGACCTCTCTGAAATTTGAAGAACGAAATTAAATAACAACTTTTATACGTGCATACAATTGTATGCGCTGAAACATTTTCTCTCTGGAATTTAAAATGTTTAGGTCAAACGATGATCTCTTGGCAGCCCTGAAGAGAAGAAGAGCCCAAGTGGGATCCAGCCAATCCCGCGATTCCTCTCACAGTCCTGCAGAATCTACAACCTCGAAGCCAAAGTATATCTAAAAGATAACTAAATAACAAATTAGCACGTAGCTAGAATTAACATTAAATAAGTAATCTTTAACACACTTATTCCGCCTAGATAAGCTTTGACCACCAAGACTAATCTGGACACAAGCCAATAGCCTCGCGACTAGCTATAAAATCAAACTATTTTCAATAATACTGTCGACATGCTAGTGAATTACCCGCCAACAATGATAAAATGAATATAAACCTTCAGAATAGTAATTACAAACGAAGACGTGTAAGAGTCGGTTAAAGGAGTTGAGGGTCTTTCATAATTAATTCTCTGATTTTTAAATATCGATGAGCATCGTTTATTACTTCTATTAACCTATTTGGGTACTAAGAGCGCCCAAAGGCGTCCGACGTTGGGTCCAATATTGCCTGCACGGTCAGACGAATCTCGCCCATATGTCGAAATGGCTCCGTGTTGAAGGGATTAATTCACCAGGCCTACGGGTATCGATAAATCGTCATTTTCTTTCAGAACAACATTGAATGGTCGCAGTAAAAATACCGCCCACGGAGATTCTTCGTCGAGGCCGACGAGTCGTGGAAGATTTGGAGCATCGCGTGGTTCGAAACCAGTCCAAGAAGAAGTCGAAGAAACCCAACAGGAAGAGATCCAAGTTAAGCCGAAGTCATATCGTAGGGGTTAAACGTGAAATTACAGCATATATAATCGCTGTTAATGCACGACTTCGTCGTAGGGACTCGCGTTGAGATTGTAAATCAAAATTTCGAAAATCTCGGATGTTCCACTCGCGAGATTTCCCACACTTGACTCCTCGTCCGTAATCATAGAGAATGGTATTGTTTCTATTTTTTTTCCTTTTTTTTTTCATCGTAAACAGATGAGGTAGCAACTTTGCAAGGCACGTTAAGTTTATACGCGCATTGCACGCGAGACTTCGTTATACTTTCGATTTGCAGTTGCGTTTCAAAATTCACTTGTTGGCACGTGGTACTTTAATTTCTAATTAACCGTCGCACTTCAAAGTACAATTTTTTAACGTTACGTTCTCCGATATTTCACATTTGAAATTGAATTTCGAAATTTTCTTGTCAGTATGGGACGGTATTTTCGAGACACTTGATTCTCTTTTCCTGCAGATAGTGTTTAAGATAGTATATTCAATTCTTACGCGAATTGGATAAGTAAACATGCGTTAAATTGTAAAATTTATATTCATTGGATAAGTCTTAAATTGTTGATTTGTATCTAAAAGAAGTGCGATCGATCGAAATGTGCGATATAATATGTTAACAGAAGAGTAATTGGCTGACACGATTTAGCCCAAATGTAGTATTTTTTACAAAATAGGACACAGTATAAATAATTGTCTCGTAATACATTCCATTTTATGTAAATTAGAAATCTTTTGACCGTCTAATTGCAAAATGTCAAGTTACATTGTGTCATGATTCTCAAGGCAATTACAGATTTAGTCATTCGCGTAAAGAAAGAAGTGAGAGTTAAGCTAACGGTGGTAAAGAAAAGAAAAATACATTTCAAAGATATGAGATATGAAAAATACATTTAAAACATTTTATGCGTTAATATTGGCAATATTAGTTGCGCGTGTGGTATGTTTTCTGTAACAGTAGAGTCTATATATTTCTGACATTTTCGTTTTCCTTAAGTAATGCATTGTTAATGAGGACCGATGTAGATATATATAGCATTTGATGATTACAAATTTAATTGCATCCTTCTCCTTTTTCTGTTAAATAAGTGGATCGTTAGCTTATGAAAGAATAGCTCCACACTGCCGATAGTGAATTTCAAGAAACGACGGTAAAGAAAAATTAAGAAATAAGTGAGGAGTGCGAACGACAAACCGAAGAAATTTTCACGGGTGTTTTTAGAGAAAGCCTATGGTTCCCAATATACGATTTTCCCTTCGCAAAGGCTCGCCATAAATCGTGTATTTCGGAAATCATAGTCGTCCCTTCGTTGTCCTAAAAATATTGTATAAATGTAAATTAATGAGAATAAAGAGTCGAAAACTGATACCCTCGAACCAATCTGTCACTCACCGTAGATATAAACGCTTTCATTCAACAATTCCAAGATCATTAACTGTAATAAAAAAAAAAAAAGATGTACACAAAGAACTGGTACGTACTAAAATTTATCATTGCAATATGCGAATGTCCATGAAAAATGATTTCCGAATTATAATAAATGTTCGATATTATACATGCAAGTGCAGGGCAAAATAGAAAGAAACCAGGGGTATTAAAGAAACATTGCAATCATTGAGGTGTTTTCAGGAAAATATACAGGTCGAGAGGGAAGGAGGCCGAGATAAGAAATTTTCTAGAAAGTAACGAGGTTAAGATCAAAGATAAGTGCATAATCTATGCAGAGAAGCGAGTAATGCAAGGCGGAACTGCATTACCATATAAACTACTGGTGGATACAAATTGTATTATCTCTCTTCTCCTTAGCACTCCGTTTAATTCCTCCTATCTCCAGCCCGACGTCCTATAAATAAACATATAGCCTGTGTAAGTATGCAAATATATAAGCCATGCATAAAAATACTAACTCTGCACCCATTGCCAAGTACATTTGAGTCATGATAACATGTAAGGCATGTCATGCGGCTTAAAAAAAAGAAAATGCCACTTCATTCAATATGGATACAGTGTACAGATTTTTTCTTAAAATACTTTATTCTATCTACGTCTCGGAATAATCTTCCTTTGCGGAGAGGTTTAAAGAAAGTGTCGGAAAGTCTAGAGACAATGGTGAAATTGGTTTTACTCGTGAGGGGAATGCATCGATGCGAACCTCTAACATATTACGTGGTTAAGGTGAAGTGAAACACGTCGAGGAACTTGATCGACGTCCATAAAGACGATTTTTCTAAATGCCTACATTGACGACGTTCGTTTTCATATTGACAGCTGTGTCGAATTATATTCGATATTGTACCAAATGGCATACTTCACCTGTCGTTTTCGTACAATAAATATCAAGAAATCAAAGTCAACTCCAGAAATCCTCTGAATTCATGCTTTCTGGGACCCTAATTGACTGCAGAGGGACACCCTGCGACATCTGTGATTTCGAGGGCAATTAAATTTTCACTCCGAGACCTCGTATTACCATCATTTTAGCATAGAAGCGCATACAACACTTTTTTGCCTTTATCCCGTTCAAATGCGAGTTTATCGATTACCAGAGTGTTTTAAATTGTCGTAAAATTGTCCCGACCCTTTCGTTTCTCATATCAGAGCCTTCGATAATTGTATATTGATCGAAATATGAGAGCTCGACGCCATTTTGGTTCTGGTCTGGGGCTAAGTTAAAAAAATTTTGCAAAAAATCCAAATTTTGAATGTGTCAGGCCAATTCTTGGATGATCAGGAGTGATCTGTCAGTTTCGGACAGTTTGGTCTAATACCCTTAAAAAAAAGTGTTGTATACGAATCTACTGATTTGAAGGGGATTTCACATCACCTTAACGATCAATGTTTAAACTGGCAGCTTAAATATGTACTACGCTGGTTAAAAAGCCCCAGAGAACGAATGTAGAATGTCACTTAGTGCAATACATTACAATTCAGCGGTTGACATTTTCAACGTAGAAATGTTTTGCCACCGCTGAAGCTTACCTATCTCCTCTTCAAGTTCCTCGAGAGCTACTTCAGACACCGTAACTAATTGACTTACCATTAATGTCTTAACTTATCACTGGAAAATGCAATATATTACTGGCAAGTAGGATTTTCAATTAACAAAAGGGAAAAAATTGTTCGTTTTGTAAGTGCCGCCAAATGTATTGAAATTTTAAGAATTCCTTAATCCCTGTTATTGACAGTAAACTGTTCGTATCTACAAAATGTTTTATATACGTAGAAATTACGCTGGTGTTAATTTTGTATCTAATTAATGCAACGTGAGTTTAAATTCTACATAAATCCGGAACATGTAAATATAAATTCCCTGTAATATCCATTAAACCTTCTTATGTGGACGATTCGAGCTTTCGGCATTTTTTCGTCGGAATCCAATATTCGAAAGTATTTAAAAATATTCTTGTGTGAGAATGAATAATTCCAATGAGATAACTCGAATGACTCGAGAATATAATTTCAGAGGAACCCTCGGGGAATTTTCCTTTCTAATTCTAACCCACGGAAATGTATTAAAAATAGAGATGCACGTGTACAAGGTCTCGATTTGTTAACACGAGTGGCCCAAAAAGATAAGTTTAGAGATGTTCGATTCGAACTTGTGAAATTTTCCTTTCTAATTCCGGTCTACGAAAATATGTACCATACACGTGTGAGGTTCCAATTTGACGACAACTCGAAAAAAATGATCTTGGAGAGACCCGATTCCCTGATTTTATTTCAACTTACGAAAATATTTAAAAATTAAACGTAAACAAGGACAAAATCCTAATTCGATGCGACAATTGAGCCGAAAAGATGATCCTAGATAAACCTGATTCCCTGATTTTATTTAAACTCACGATAATATCTAAAAATTAAGTATACCAAGGACAAAATCCTAATTCGATGCGACGATTGACCCGAAAAGATGATCCTAGATAAACCCGATTCCCTAATTTTGTTTCAACTTATGCAAATATCTAAAAATTAAGCATACCAAGGACAAAATTCTAATTCGATGCAACGAATGACTCAAAAAAATGATCCTAGATGAACCCGATTCCCTGATTATATTTCAACTTACGAAAATATCTAAAAATTATGAGCAAGCAACGATAAAATCTAAACTCGACACGGCGGATGACTCGAAAAGATGATCCTAGATAAACCCGATTCCCTGATTTTATTTCAACTTACGAAAATATGTAAAAATTAAGCGTAAACAAGGACAAAATCCTAATTCGATGCGACGATTGACCCGAAAAGATGATCCTAGAGAAAGACACGTCGTCGCAGGGGAATGCGAGAAGACGCGCAGACGTTGCAGATTCGAGAGGCCCGGCAGGACATGGAACATGAAAGTGAGAGGAATGGAACCTCGTCGGCCTTGACGCCGAGGAGAAGAACATTTCACTTACAAAGAACATCCAATGGCGGCTCCACGTCCAATAACCGTATCCCTAGAATCGAGGGGTGCCTCGGACGACTTGACAGCTCGTAAACTTCTCAAACTTCGGAAAGGAACGTCCCTGGTTCTGCATTCTTCAAATTTCCCAGACAAACGAGGATCCTTTGTCTCGGCCCAACACAAGATACACAAGAAACGCGCAACCGGAATAAAATTTCAGAGGAATTTTCGAAAATTCATGGCGAATTTAAGGTGATATGAAAAGATCATTCTGTCAATGTATTTATGAAGGAAATATTCACAAAGGGACAAAGGCAAAATTATCGAAAGTCCATGGGCGGCCCTATTCTAGGGGATCCAGGGGAAAAGACGTGAGCATTGTTTAGAAGACGTGAGCATTATTTAGAAAACGTGAGCATTGTTTAGAAGACGTGATAATTGCCTAAACAACTGATACGGCTAAACCAATACTGTCCCTAGGAACAGTGGACAGAAAGGACACTCAGTCTTGGACCACAGAATCGATCAGTTGGCTCTTATTCGAAATACTCTAGTTTTGAGACATACACATATAATTGTCTTATAATAAGCCATCATACCAGGCTGCGAGATATACGAAATATAGAAAAATTGTCAATTGTAAACACATGTATTTTAAATACCTCCTACATTTGTACAACTTTTCTCCAAACTGGATGCACCGAATCGTTGAAAACTTCAGCATGTGATTATGAAGGTCTTAAGGTGATACAAAAGGGTCGTGCTATATATCAAAACGTCAAAATATTGATAAAACTTTTATTCAAACTGGGTGCACCGAATATATTGAGAACGTTAACACGTTATTATATAGGCCCTAAGGTAAAACGCGATTCTCCTGAAATCTCATTATTAAAAAAAAAAAGTTTATTTACCCTAGACTAGAACCAAAATCACACGTTTTTTGTCAAAAATGAAATTTCACGAGTATCGCGTTCTTCCTTAGGGCCCCCATAATCACGTGTTAAAGTTTCAAATTATTCGGTGTACCTAGTTTAGAGGGAAGTTTTATCAATATTTCGACGTCTCATATATGTAGTATATTTTACGTCACGTGTTATATATAACGTATGAAATATATTGTTACAAAGACGGCGTACTTTTAAGTAAGTTTCTCCGAGAAAACTTAATTTTTCTAATTCAATATCCGAGGAGAGTGCCAGGTCCAACGTCAATATTTTGACGTTTCATGTATATAGTATATTTTACGTCACGTGTTATATATAACGTATGAAATATATTGTTACAATGACGGCGTACTTTCAAGTAAGTTTCACCAAGAAAACTTAATTTTTCTAATTCAATATCCGAGGGGAATGCCACGTTTGCATTCCTGCTGCTTTAATTACAGATTCACGTCGGCCGTTACTCTCGGCTACATATTTTCCTCGACTTAGCGAATACAGATTTAACTGGCCGAAGAAATTATGTTAATTAATAACAGAGTGCCGACGTCCATCGAGAAGCCGAAGGACACCAGCCTTGTATTCTTGCCGCTTTACTTACAAACGTACATACCTCTTACGCCTTCCTCAATTGCAGATTTCCCTCGACTTTACGAATGCACATGCAACCCTTCCACCGATGTTGCACGGGAAATATGAATCGATTAATAATAAATATTTTACGGCCAGAGAGGAACGCTGTCCTTGCATTCTTTCCTCTTTGCCAAGAATTGCACGCCTACCGAAAGGTGTGTTTCAACCTTTCCATTGACTTGTCTGAACTCTCGAAAAATTCACGTCTAACCTTTCATTCTTTCATCGGAAAATGGCTCCTTGTAAACGGCTAATTTCTTACCGGAAACAAATTGCAGCATTCCATCGTACTGAAATAAATGTCTTATAATAATATTCCAAATGCATATACATGCACCTGGATTTGATCCGGATGACAAGATTATTTTATTTTGCGTATCTACTGTTTACGATGAATTCTTTTAGAAATAATGACAAAGATTATTCATTCCTATTCTCATATTCCACCGTTTCCAATTATAGGATGTCGACGGAGGAACGAAGAAAGAAAATCTCGAACGAGCAAGTCATAGATGAAACACAGAACCGCTAGGTTTGCGTAATCTTAAGAAATCAAGAGGGCTGCAGGGATCTACCGTACCGGTCAGCCTTGAATTTTCCGCATTCTTGCAGTTTCCCGTTTCAAACTCTCTTCTGAGGAAGCCACTCGCTGTGACTTCATTTTTTAACGGAGGACTTCTATGAATAGCAACTGAACTCTCACCGATACCTGGAATTTTACTATGCAGAAATTTTCCTATTAATCGTTCAGAGGAAATTAATTAATACGCGATAATGGACCAGCTGTTAATGGTATTAACTGTGCCCTGTACAGGATTTGACATCGGTCGCGTTTTGGATAAAAATCGGATGATATTGTGAAGAAAAGAACCCAGGGGCTCTCGAAAATACGGAGAAGAAAGAATCTGGATTTTGGATCCCAAAGGAGGAGTCCATAAGGACGACTAGGACGAAATACCAACAAGGACAACGCCAAATTTCCTTCTTATCAACTTATTTCCTTCCAGCAAATTTACTTCTTTCAGGATCATTTAATTATTCCAGCGGATCTGGATATAGCGTCATCCTTTCTAAATCCAAAAAATCCTTCTTTCCGCTGAAAACACTTTCGTGTATAAAAAAACCTCGCCGAATGCAAGCTCTTCTTTTACATTCTACATTGTTCCTGGATTCATTTAGATAGAAAAAGGACATTACAAAGCCAGAAGTGTTCCGAACAGTCACTAGTCAAAGTCCGAGGCTGGATGACACAGGATATAGATAACTAACTTTCTGCAGAGCCCAAGTAAAAGTAGTACTTTTTCAAAATACTTAAGAAATATACTGAACATCCTGGGAACGTACCGTTTATTTAAATATTAATAATACATACAGTAAAAACCCAAAGAACGGTACTCACGCTTGAGAACAATCCTTGATCGTGGCAACCAATGACCAAAATATTAACATTTTGGAAAATCAGACCAGCGATAAAAATATTCACATTTTGGAAAATCAAACCCGAAGCTGATGTTTCCAGTATGTATACGAATATCGAACCTAGGTTTAATTTATAATTCTATTTCATGAAAACCATAGAGTAAGTAAAATCTTTAAAAAACGGAATAGCTCAAAAATGAACGTTTAGAGTTTCTCTCTTATATGTGACAAGCATTGACAATCCCGCCACTGTGCTCAAGGGGGTATTCACTTAGAAAACCATGGATTTTAAATGCTCGAAATCACAGGGAAATCAGTTGGAAGTCACAAACCAAAAATCACTGGAAATCGTTGGAAACATTGTCACAATTTTAAAGTCCACTGTCACTTGTTACCGAATCGTATTGTTGTTCAACCTATTGAATCAGAGGCAATCGGTTCTCAAAAGAAGGAAATTATTTTCACCGATTTCCGAGCGAATAGCCCCTCGCGACTGTACACTGGGAGACATCAATGCCCTCCCACCCTGCACAGGCGATGTCGTATCTGCAGGGGAGACATACATGTCCGCCATTGTACTCACAGAGTCAGCATGCATACTTATCGATAATTAATTTCGACCATACGGGGCCGAAATATCGTCCCACTTATCAGGTCTTTCACAAAGGTAGAAATAAGTTTTCCTTTTCAATAAGACGTTTTGCATATTTCGCAATTAATTTGACTTTCTTCCCTTTTGGCCTTTTTCTTCAATTCGTGGTTGACGTCCTTGAAGGGTCACCGACGAGAAACCCGTAGGAGGATTTTATGGAAACGTAACGGTAATACACAGAAACGTTCTGCCATCTCGTTACTTGCGTAATCACTGGCTCGGCCTGAGTAACGATTGTAGGTAAGGCGACACTTGGGTCATTAGACGGGGCGCAAGTTTCTCCGACCTTTTGGCGACCTCACCAAAAGTATCGGAAGACGAGTGCCTACTAAAATGTCAGCCGTGATATTTCGAAAATTGTCGTATCACCTTTTACCTCGGTTAGGCTCTTTCACGTTGATTAGCCCATTGACCTATCTAACGTGGAACCAGTACGGCGTCTTGTCGAGAAATTTCGTAAAAATATGTCATCGACGCAAGGACACGTAAAGAAAATATAAAAAGTCACCTCAAAATTGGAACAAACTGTTACCGTTTCATAATCCGTGAACACCAAGACATCTCTGACATAGATCAACAGAAACTGTCAGCATATCCCATTTGTTGTAAAAATGATCAAAAAGGCCTTTTAAATATATTTCACAATCTAGTCATGAAAATACGTAAAAATTAAATACATTATCGTCTGCGAAAGGCTAATCTATATGTTTCAGAATAATTACAATACCTTCCAATCATTTCTAAACATTGAATAAAAAAAGTATCCTTACAAAGATAGGCGATTACAATTTAGAGGGAAAATCTTACGGAGTTTTACCCACTTTCCTAGAATGTGTAATCATTTTCCAATTCCTTGTTTCATTTTTTTCCATTTCAGAAAAGGTCATGAATGTACAATGAATTTTCTTGGCACTAGACATCATCAGCACCATCGAAGTGGAGGATTCCTAAAAACGTTGCGCAATCATTATCGACGTTTCGGGTTTATTTTTTATTTCAACGTCGATCTTTGTGACATTTCGTTGAAACAGAAGCGGTTCCTTTTTTTCGTTCGAGAGGTTCAAGCAGATGGAAACGTTCTGACATAAATCATGACAATTGCTTGGGCGATTCTCCGGTAAAATGTCAGCTGATCTCCCTGTGCATTTAGCCGTGCTAGAAAGGCGAAAATGTCCTCGGTGTATCTCTTCGCGGACAATGCCGTGGTAGAAACCGACAGGCATTATCCTTTAACTCGATCGCGATGCGAGGGATGTGCCATTTTTAAATTTCACCAAAGTGCACCGTCACGATCGCATTGAGATAGGTCAGGCCGCCGACATTATGGCTTAGTCTTCGTGATCAGGTGAGCACGATGACCCGGGATAGGGAAGTCATGTCTGCACGAAAACTCCATTCACGAGACCCGGACGAGATGATTTTACTTTCGAGGAAGGAAGAAATTTCCAGATTACAGCGTCAGATTCCCCATAAAGCGAGAAAAATTACATTTACAAAGAACAATACCCGCTGGCCATAAAGTCAGGATCGAGTTAGGACTTTAAGGTGAAATGAAACACGTCGAGGAACTTGATCAACGTTGATAAAGAAGATTTTTCTAAATGCTTATTTTTATATTGACAGTTGGGTTGTATATTGACATTGGGAATTAGATTGAGTATTGTACCAAATGGCATACTCCACCTGTCGTTTTCGTACAATAATTATAAAGAAATCGAAGTAAAACTCCAGAAATCCTCTGGATTCATGCTTTCTGGGGCCCTAATTGACTGCAGAGGGACCCCCTGCGCCATCTGTGATTTCCAGGCCAATTAAATTTTCACTCCGAGACCTCGTATTACCATCGTTTTAGCATAGAAGCGCATACAACACTTTTTTTTGACCTTATCCCGTTCAAATGCTAGTTTATCGATTATCAGAGTGTTCTAAATTCTCATAAAATTGTCCTGACCTTTTCGATTCTCATATCAGAGCCTTCGATAATTGTATATTGATCGAAATATGAGAGCTCGACGCCATTTTGGTTCTGGTCTGGGCTAAGTTAAACAATTTTATCCAAAAATCCAATTTTTGAATGTGTCAGGACAATTCTTAGATGATCAGGAGTGACGTGTCAAAGTGTCGGACAGTTTGGTCTAATACCCTTAAAAAAAAGTGTCGTATTCGAATCGACTGATTTGAAGGGGGTTTCACTTCACCTTAAGACGCGCATCTATACTATGAAAGATGCATACGGAATGTATATTTTCATCCAATTTTGAATAAAAATCAAAATCGACAGTTAATGTGAGGCTATATATTGAGTAAACAGAGTCATGTTCAAAAAGTCACGTGTATTGATCGTTGGTTCGATCTTTGCGGACGGAAGTCGATATATTCCTGGGGTCTTCTGTCCGAAGTAGTCTGATGTACGTCTGATATGAGGTTTAAAATATTTTAAACTTATGTTATGTAGGTAAAATGTACATGAAAAGATACGCCTAGAGAATAACAATCCGATGTTACGTTTCTTGAAGGTCTTGAATCGCGACGACAATGAGCGATTATTCTCGCTCACGATGGACAGTTACGATGTCGCAAACGAAAAGTGATTGCGAAACGAGGAAATAATTATAGAAATAGAGTGCAGTGCCGTTGCAAGTGGCCGGGAGTTATTATTTCCTCCGTGCAGGTTGCACAAACTCAATGGAGCCTTCTCCGTCATTCTTTCCACCCAATGTCTCCAGACAAAAACTGTTGACCCAATGGTTGAATCTCTACGCTGCTGCAAACGCGTTCCTAATGACATCGTTCCACCATAATAGATAATTCATTTGATTCCAATCCGTCACATGTTGAATATGAGTAATGTTTTTAACGGATTTCTACAAATTTCCACCGTTTACCTCTTTACCCTCCTGATGCCCAAATCGAGAGAGCCCTAGTAGCATAGAATAATTTCTAAATATTACTTTGTAATCTTTGCTAAATATCTCAAGCGACAGATTTTTTCAGATTTCTTGTAGATTTCATTCGAAGATATTTGAAATATTTCTTGAAAATCTCAATGATGTATTTAGTTTCAATAATTTATATACATATAGAGAAATTATAGTTTTAAACTTATTAACATAATAAAAATACATTTTTTGCTTCACGACTATTATCGGACACTTGATTTGGTATCAAAAAACACGACAAATTTTTGTAACATTTTCGTCCCGCTACTTCATTATGGGAGAAAAACGTGTGATTTTGATTTTAAATATTTTTAAAACGTTTATAATGTATTCGGCAGATAACATTTAAAAAATACTTGTATTGAAATGAAACAAAATGTTTTGTATATCTGATAGAAAAATATGATGAAAACACTCGGAGTTAATGTTATATAAGTATTATAGAGATAATATTCTAAAGTAAACGTTTTGCAAATATTTCAAATGTCTGCTAAATATTTACAAAATGTACGATATTCGTTAAATATATAGAAAATATAGGACAAATATTTTGTGCTACTAGGTAGGAGAGAAATCCAACCCTCACAGATCATCTGTTCTGTTTTAATTTTATACGTCATCCTTTTATTAGTCACTGGATTAAATTCGTATAAAACATTTGAAAAAACGTATGCAAAGTGAATATCAATTCACATTGTACTTTTTAAATACATGCAGGAATTGTGGATATTTAGACATTTGTTTCTTTTATCGAAAGAAATGTTTTTGCGTATGATTTCTCCTTCTTGTTTATGAATTAACATCGATTGAAATGTCAAGATGCATGAAATCGAACAGCATCCCAGGTAGTTCCTTTCCTCGAGATTTCTTATGAACTATGGATAAGAAAAAGGAAAATATTTCTTGATATCAATCCCTAAGAGATCGTCCAAGGAGGTTCGTTTTACATGCGCGGTGCCACCGTCTAGAGTTTCGAGGCATTTCCCGTGCTAATGCTCACCGAGTGCGTATACATTAAACGAAATAAAATCGATTGCAAAGCAAGAGGAGGAGCGCAGGACTTTCTCTCGCACAGAAATCCTTATTCGCTTTCCCTGCTGTGCGTGTATCGTGCCACGCACATTGGGTGTAGTCTCGGCCTGGAAAAGAATTTTTAACATCCATACGCATCTGCATGCGCGAATAACAACCCATCGGAAAACTGAATTATTTCCCTCCATCGTTCCGATAGCGAAAAAATTTGTACACTTCTCAGATTTCCGCCACACCTTTCCAAAACACTTTGGCGAAATTTCCGTGAGGTCCTTTAATCGTGTTTTTTAGCCGTTAATAAATTATACCCACGCGGATCGAGTCATCGGACCGGCGGTTCTTGACTTACAACTAGTCCCCTACGATGTAATTAATATTTTCGTCGTGTTCATTGTTATGTGTATGGATTCGAGAACCATTCAGAGTGTCAATGTTAAGGTTACTACCTCTATATCTTTTACGCTCATGGCGGAGCGCAACGAAATCGACGGGCTCGTGCCCATGTAAAAGTGGGTCAAGTTGATATCCGGTTTGCAAAAGCCGGAATTGCGCACTCGCCTCGAAGAACCTCTGGTACTCTTTGCAGCTTCGTGTTTAAATGCCGAAAAGGTCTAACGATCCTTTTCCTTCGATATTTCGCGGATGCAAAGTCTTCTTTGCACTCGGCGCCTGGGTTTGCGAAATTCGAATCGCGTTCTCGCTTGTGCGGTCGTTCAGATCTCCGGAATAATCTCGATCTTACTCATTGGAAAGCCTGAAACTTTCTATTGCCAAAAAGTACGCATTTGGGATTTTTTTTACGGATTTCGATATCAAGGATTCCCAGTCATTTCATCCTAGTTAGGCCGAAATATGTATCAGTGATATGTTAATATTCAAATAAATATCAATTGTTCATTAAAGAACGTTACAGGTTCTGATGAACCAGAAATACTTGAATACACTCTTTATCGTTATATTAGATAATTTAATCTAATTGTATTGCACTTTTTAATTCATTCATTTAAGGCTTTAGAGGTGACGAGTGTCTCTTGTACGCGCATCGAAGTCTCCAAGTAATAGACTTTATTTCATTTGCCCCAGTAAACGTAACATTTTTATGGATGAGAGCTTTCTAGACTCTTTTTAGACGTTCCACCCTCTGCAACAGTGCTAGGTAATGATAATAATGGGCATCGGTTACTCAATCGTGAAATCGACGAGTATGATTCTGGTCAAAGCAATTTCAACTCGCGGTTACCGTGACGTGTGTTATGCCGTGATCTCGCGCATTACTTTATTACGGAAGTCTAGACGGAATTCGAAAGTAAGACGAATCTGTGAGAAATGCGATCTGGATCCTTTTGACGTTACTAACAATTAAAAACGAAACGCCAGATATTTTATATCTTTTTGTAGCTGCGACAGATAAAAGTGACAATTCTGTAATTATCTGACATGGCGAATAGAGGAACAAAATTCGACCTGCGATTTACAATCCTAAACAATATCCTGTGCTTAATTAGTAGTGTGTGTTTAAGTAGTAGTTATCTTACTATTACCTTTACGAGCAACTAAAATTCATTTCCAGAGTCCTTGTTTATTAAAAAGTAATTTCAAACAATTTTTCGCCATCAATGAAGTAAAAGTGTTGATTCTCTTTAGTTAATATTTTGTTAAGCTTTAAAATATTATTGCAACGTTTTTTTTTGTTCCTGAGAACCACGTACCAGAAATCGATTGTCACTTTTTGATTTCTCGATCATTCGGGTACTGATTGATTAAGGTACTTGATCCGTATCAGAGCTTGTAAGAAGGTGAAAAAGAACCCGTTAGAGATTCCGTTCGACAGAGTTTCGTCATCTTTGGGCCCGGGAGAACGAAACCGAAATTCTTTTTATCGTTTGCGCATTCCATCGAAGAATGGCCGCGTGGCGCCTGGCCACGGGAAAGTCATGAATATTCAGCCGGTTTGTCGAGTATTCTGGCGCGTACCAACATCCATCATAACTCAATTATTCCATTTAATACCGCCTCCCAATCTGTGCCGAACAAACAATACATAATGGCGCCTGCAAGACTATCCCGAAAATTTTTCACCCATGATCCTCTTAACCACTTTTTATTCCTCCTCTCAAATCTCTTAACTTCTGCAATAGCAGAGGCTTATGAACATGAAATATTGTCATTCATTATTCTCTACGAGAAACAGAATTCTGCATCTCTTCCCTAATAATAACGATTATTAAACTAGCATTTTATGAATTTTAGACGTCTATATCGAGAAAATGAAAACCTGTTGGAATTTATGCATTCCGTTAAATGCTTCTTCAGATCGGAAAAATCAAATCTGGAAGTGTGCAAGTTAATCTAAACGGTTGAACTTGTTATTCTTTTTATTCTTTAATTTCAAGTAATACTGAAAATTAAATAAAATCCGTGCGTCGTGATTTCTCTTGTTTTCCGGGCTTCTGTTAAGAATCTTTAGGACGAAGCTGGGAACTCACCGGTGCATCGGAGAAAGTGAAGTTCGCTTTTGCGAAGTGCAAGTGCACGACGGATATTATGCTTGGCAACGACCTCTCCCCCGATTGGCCGATCGCCATCGTTTAATTTTTTCTTCCCCCTTCCGTTTTTCTGCGACCTTCGCCGGCCTTTCGAAGAAGCCGTTCTCTGACATTAGTCGCCCCACTTCCTTTCCGGAAATTTGACTTTTTTTTCTCTCCCATTCCGAATAAATTTCAGGAACGTTTTTCGCCATTCGCCACTCCAAATAGTAATTACTCGGCATTTTCCATATTTAAGTAGAAGAAAGTAGCGCGATTAAATCTTCCTGCAATTCCTAATGCAGGAAATTCAAAGAAACATTTCGCGCGGCCATGTTTTCTGAAGGCATATTATTTCCTTATAATCATGTTCTTTAGTCTTGCCAATGTTTTATTTTAAATTCGTTTTAACAACGAAGGAGCAAATTGTCACGCGATAGAAGAAATTAATTATCAGACGACGTTTAGATCTCCGTTTCTTTAAGGTAATGTTCTCCAGAAAGTGACGTCACTGGTATCGCTAATTACCGCGACCTCGAGACAAGCAACCTACTAATACCTTTCGAGAGACAATACACGGTAAAACTAAAGAAGTTGCAGTAAATTAACTCGTAACCATCATTGTGAAATTCGCAGCCCATAAAACGTACAATGTACCACTAACTACTCCGCAGACCGCAGTTGAATTATTCAAGATTAAACATTAATCTACCTACGGCCTTCCAAAGACATTAGGTGTCGACATAATTAACAAGCGGAATACCCATGTTTAAACGACATGTGGCATTGACACGGGAGTAACGAAGCCAGTACAATCACAAATAATGACCAACCCACCTTATAAAATATCAAATTAAATACGTTAACGAAGCATACTCATAAACTTCAAAATAACCACTTTTCCCATTCCAATAAACCATTGTATCACTTTTCCCCTCTTGACTCTCCTTAACAAGATTTATACTTAAATAATGAAATCAGCAAATAAAATCCGAACAAAATCAACGCAACATCCTTATGGAATATCGACCTCTAATCGTTGAATCTAAATGAATACTTAAGTTTGGAAATTTACAAAATCTGGGAGTAATATTCTATGAGGCGGCGATCCGTGAATGTTAGCCTATGTGTAACAGGAAAAGCAATAAAAGAAATCGAATTTCCGGGAATGACAGCAGCCACGTGGTACTCGGAGTACTCGAGGTGACGCGGCCGCCATTTTGGTGCCAGAGAAAGTAAAATTCAAATTCGCTCTCTACAGAGTTCTTCACACCTTTACCGAAGGCGCGTTAAATGTCCATCGCATGATGGTTTTCGAATCGAGGGGACAGGCACGATTGGAATTTCTATGAGATCGCGAGCCATTGTTCGCAATTCGCCCACGTTCGCCGGGGTGGATCGCAGATTGGCAAGTGGTCGCTGAAAACATCCTCCGGGAATGGCTCCTCTCGGCGGTGAGGTCACTTATTAATTTCATATTCGAGCGCTCCTTGAATCGACTCCTACAGTAGTCATCTAAATGAATTATAGCCAGTAATAATTATGCCTACACTGAGAGAAAAAAGAAATGTCATCGAACCGAAGGAATATTCCTTTGAACAGTACTAATGGAATATTTTGTTAATTACCAGCATAATTATTTCACTCAAATGAGTCGTCATAATTTCGAATAAATGTTGCGTTCAATTTATTCGAATTTATTTCAATCAAATCATTATTCTTTGAATAAAAGAAAATATTTCTTTGGTTCAATAACATTGTTTTTTTCTCACTGTATATTTGTAGAAATGCGCAAAGAGGTATCGTTGCAGTACTATCTGTTAATTATTTCATCAACGATGCGATACAACTGATTTTCACGTTGTCTAGGAATTGAAAATTCTTTACGCATAAAAGGAGCGCAAAGGTACGTTAAACTTTCGGAATGCATATTTTTAGTTTTGAAAAATGTAGGAAATTGCACGAATTCTGTGGAATTTTTTAACGAGTCATGCCATGTTATCGTGGAAAATATGTTATTATCTTGCAGTATGCAATTTGTTCAAACTATGCAATGTATTTACATTCTACAAAGCAACTTGTAAGGAGGCGTAAGAAATTTGTCGCTTACTAGTCGACGATTCTACGGAAAAAGTATGAAAATGCGCTTCTGGGACTACGTAAGAGATTATCGAAAGGTTAATTCATGACTTGTTAGGATTGAAAACAAATTTCTACATGAAATTTTGCAGGATTTAGCTTTTACCGTTGACACGATGCTTTAGTGCCGTGCTAAGCGGAAGAGAGAACCGACATTTTCACTGAAAATGAGTTATGACTGGTATTATATTTTACTACACATATCCTGGTAATTATGTACAGTTTATTGTCAATTATTCTCTTACTAATTGTAAGTGTATTGAGTATTATAAACATAGGCATAATTTATTGCACATTTTTACTCATCTTGGAATTTAGAGAGTATTTGATAAAAAGATAGCATTTGAAAATGTACTTTTTTGGATTCAGGAGGTAATGGAGACTTATCTTCTTTATAAATAGTTTCGGAGTCGAAAATTTTTTGGTTTGTTAATATATTCCCAAGTTCGACTATGATGCCAATAGCACTGCTAATCGGACAAATACGCACTTATGCAACGCATTTTTTGCATCATTTCAGTCACTGGAAACTTGTGAAACAATTGTGCAATGCTTACTTAACTAACACTTCGAAATGACGTTCGTTCACACACGGATATAACATTTACGATATGTTCCTTCTGTACCTACTTTGCAATAATAAAAACTGCATAATTTCACACTTGTTTCGCAAATAGTACTATTTCTTTTAGAAAAGAAACATACTTTTCCGTTCGCAAAAACGAAAGTATGGGACAAGGTGACAGTGAATTTTAACTTTTTGCCCTTTGAATTCAGATTATTAACATTTACTGTTTAGAAATATCTAGCCCACGCTGAACAACATTTTTTTTTCATTTCTCAATGAAATTATTTTCTTAAACGGAGTTAAAGAAACTGCAGAATAGAATCAAAGAAATTCACTCAAAAAAGTCGAATATCTCCTCGCGCGGCGATAAGCACTTAATTTTGCGTAAACAATTTCTCTTCGCGTTTGTTCGATCGAGTTTGACCCAAAACTTCGTGTTTACGACGACTGTTCGGATACGCAAGACATTTTTGAAAGTCTTGAAGAAAAAATGTCCGCCAGTCGTTCGAGATTCGATGCATCTACCGCGAAAGTGCAGCCAAGGTCTTTGGCTGCGCTTGCATGTGCACGCGAGCATGTACACGTGCTTTCACGCGTGTATTCCCGTGTACACGCAGAGTTCTTGAAATTAAAGCCGCATTCCCAAGGCACGACACGACCGATTTTAGGGAAGGGCCCCAATGATCGGCAGTGAGAGGCAATTTCACGAATCCAAATGGCGAATTAGAGGTCGTAAAACTTAATGGGTCCTGCGAGGCAGACGAATTTTTAAAGTAGATCACCAAGCAATTCTAACTTAATCTTTACAGTAATTTGCGACGATAACCTGATACGAAAGGAATAAAAATAAAAATATACAAATAAACTGAACGATAATTCATCTTCAATCGGGAGAATTCTCTCTTCACAGAGAGGAATTCTTAAAACCTAAATGAAATGAAATTAAGTGGACAAATTTAAGAAAATAAATATCAACGTGTTCTCATCTTAAGAAACGTTGAAAATGATGAAAAGGTCATTATCGTGGGTTTACAGGTCGTTTTTCAGGTATGACATTTTGGATGCTGCTTAGTGTCGAATGTGACGTTCGGTAAGAAATTACATACTCGTCATTAATCATTTTTTTTCTTGAGACGTCGAACTATTTAAAAATTACCATTTTGTCTGTTACTTATGTAAGATGCGGTGTGAATTTTCTTCCTAGCATATTAAACGTACTCGCGAGAAGTCGACCATGTAATTAGAAGAGAAAGTGATGAATCAATGATTAAATTAGAGTTCACGTCTCCTTGAGTGTGCGGAACCTCAGGACGTGCGAAATTTATTAATTTGCGTAAAATAGTGCCGTTATTCTACGCTGTACCTATTATGATTAAGATTTAGTTTCTATCCATTGCCCTTGCCTCGTTAAAGCTACTACAGTTGAATTTGATTAGGTCGTTTAAATAATTACACAAAATATTTTTCCCCCTCAATTTCAACATTCTATTTCTTCGTTTATCATTTAAAACCGAGTTTATCGCCGCTGAAACATATTTTTCCCCAAAAATCTGATTAATCACTACTTTTGTGAATGTAAACGATAGACTGTAATAAAGTTTTCGCAAAGAAGATAGGTAAATGAAAAGTGAAGTGCTACAAGCATCTCCGACGAAAGACATTCCCCGGCTCGTGAGGTTAAGACTTTGTAAAGGTCAAATCTACAAGAACTTTCGGTTCCTTCGACAGAACTGACCTTTTGAACAATAAAGATGCCACGATCTTTAAGAACTCTCAGTTTCGATCTTACCGATCCGAGTGCAATTGCAGGTAATTCAATTTCTTTTTTTTCTGACTGGCGTCTACAATCAAAACGTGAGATTATATTTCAAAAATTAAAGAAATGAACCATGAACATTCTACAATTTTTTCAAGACGACACCCAAGTTTCAAAAGGACCGTAATGCTCTTTTCGCTTACAGATTTCTGAGACGCGTTTTTATAAATAATCGTAATTTTTTATTTCAGACAAGCCGTGTCATCTTTCCACGGTTGGATGTGCCGTTTGCGCTAAGAAATGGAAAAGCAACGTGACATTTTCGAAAGAACTCGATCGCCCTGTTTCACTTGTACGGTAGAAGCCGGATTTCGAGGAGGAAGAAAGAGAAGGAGAGAGTCAGGAAGATTTCTAATTCGTCGCGGCAGAAAAACGAAAGAAGGAAAAGCGGCGGCCATAGTAATACGAGAGAGCTCGACGCGTGTTGAAAACGAATCTTCCTCGGACATTGATGAACACGTTCCGGAACTTCACAGATTCTCCCTGAAGTTCTAGACTTTCATATTTTATCGCGGCAAGCCCCGCGTTTAGTTCATACATCATTTAATTTCAAGAAATGTGCATTATATCTCCCTGAAAATACACATCTTAACTTGAAATTCCTCTTCGAAAATTCACCGTTTCCTCTAGTGTGCTAAATTTTCACGTGTCCCCTCTGTTATGCATTTTTAATTCATGAATATATTATTTGTCTATACGCACAAAATGTGCTATACATTTCCCTGCAATTGTTCCATAATATATTTTTAAAAAGTCTATTAAATATTATATATTTATAAAATGATCTATATTAGTTATTGAAACGAATAAATATTCAATTCTGCCGAGGTTACTCGATAATTGTGAACATTGCATATCGCAGATTTAATTCAACTATTGGTCAGGTTTTTTGATAGATCGTATGAATTGTAGTTGTCCTCTAGTTTTATGATTCACGATGGATCGATTCTTATGAATCTTGAACACTTTTACAAGTAACTTCTTGAAAGTAGATTGTAACCTTCCAATTTAATTAATCCTTTGAACACGAAGCCATTTCGTCATATGGGCGAAATTCCTCTGACCGTGCAGGCAATATTGGACCAAACGTCGGGCGCCTTTAGGCGCTCTTAGTAGCCAAAGGTCAGGTTTTTTTGATAGATCGTATGAATTGTAGTCGTCCTCTAGTTTTATGTTTCACGATGGGTCGATTCTTATGAATCACGAACACTTTTAAAAGTAACTTCTTGAAAGTAGATTGTAACCTTCCAGGAGGTGAATTAAGGCGTGCGAGAAAAGGATAACGAAGAAGAACGAAACCGCGATTGAGCCACCTTGCCGATTCTTTTGCAAGGCCGTGGCCTCCACTCGGCACCTGGAATTCCAGTAATAAACTTTCGATAAATATCGCGAAGGGGGAGAGACAGTTTCTGCAATGGTCGATTCACTTAACCGAACTCATCGACAAATACCACCTGAGAAGTATTAATCTAAACCCATTCGCTTTCCTAAGTCTTCAAAAATATACACTTATTAGAAAAATGTACTCCTAACCCATAAACGTTAAATGCAGCTCATATTTTCAAAATCATTTACATTAAAATCATCTAAAGGGTAGAGAAACTTTCTGAAAAAAATAAATTCAGATCTAGTAATCTGTCGTACAGTAAAGAGATTTTTCTTCCCTCTTACCGCGCATTGTCTATCATCCACAATTAATATTTCATGTAATTAGTTCTGAATAAGAATGTTAAATATGCTTTGCTTCGTTAACATAGAATTTCTTTTCTAGAAATGTAATTTTAAATTTTATATAAATATCCGACCGTTAGTTACGAAATCAGAGGTCAGAGACCCAAAACTGTTCTTCTCCGGATGTTGCGAACGTTGTCAACGTTTTAATTCTCAAAGTATGTTCCCCACGTGTACCGACTTGGTATGTCACATCGCTCCTAAAAAATATTCGATTTCCGATACTTTGAACCAACTTTGGTTTATTAATGATAGAGACAATTTCACACCTAACAGGATTATCTTCATGATGTACCAATTGGCTATTTATTCGCTCTTTTCGTTTATTACGCTTAACAGACGAATAATTGAAACTAATCTCCCAATGGGTATTGAGACAAGTATAAAGAGAAGTGTTCTTTAACTCTCTTTATCAAGATTCATCATTAATGACTCGATCGATCGTATTGTATCAAACCGCACGTAATCGTCCAGATACATCTAACAGATTGTACTTACAACCTGTAATTTTTCCTTTTCAACCTTAGTTATCGCTTCCTGCCCAGAACTGCAGAATATTAATATTATTATATGCTCCTTGCTGTAATGTACAGCATGGTCGAAACCGCCTACAGCAATGGAAGTATATCTAAAGATCTCCAGACACGTGAATGATCGTTCAATCGTTCAATGAAAGCAAAGCTGCGTTCACCCAGGAAAGTAAACTCAAGGCCTGCTTTTCCAGAAAATTATGTTATCTGGGCTTATCGAACCATGAACCGTGTAGAACCGTTCCCGATTGCGTAAGAGCGGCTGGACATGTAGAGAGAATAAAACGAAAACCAAAGGCCAAAGACCCGAGGCTATTGTCTTTGAGATGTCTCGAAGGTGGATGACTTCTTAGCTACTAAGGCATGCTCTGATGAAACAGGATTAATTTCTTCATATCCTTAATTAAACCTTTTAGTTTATTTTCAGCCCTGATACATGTTCCTCAAAATAAGCCGAAAAATAGCACAATATATTGTAACGCACGAAATTTATGAGAGAACACTTTTTCTAATCATTTCTCGTAGGGAACTGTTCCTCATTTCGAGAAAACAGCAAAAACAAATCAAAATCAGTAGCCGAAAACTTGAACCCATTGTCTTGGAGGCGTTGTGGAGGTGGATTACTTTTTGGCGACTGGGGTGTACTGTGTCGTGGTACTAATTCATTTTATATACCTTTATCTAACCCTTTCAATTGATTTTTAATCTATGTGCATGACTTCCAAGATTAGCCTAAAAATCACTCCATTCATTAAAATGATCCGCATTTGTAACTGCATATTTTTTGTTAATAGTTAACTCACAGAGAACCGTTTTTTAGTGAAAAGAGCCAATCGCGTTAAAACGAAACAAAACTAGTCATAATGTTTCATATTATACGCAATATTGAATATTCTATTTTAATAGCATGTGATGCGTAGTTCCTCACGTCGACCTAAAAAGAACACCATTCACTAAAGTAGTTCGGATTCATACCTAACCATTTTTTGTAGAAGATTGACCCACGGAGAACCGTTCTTGATGTAGTGAAAAGAGCGAATCATGTTAAAACAAAACGAAACCAGAGGTCGAAGACCCGAAACTATTACCTATCTTACAAATATCACAAAGACTGACGATTTCTTCATTCTTGAAGCATCTTTCTGAAAATGTCATTGTTTGATGATAAAGGGTTAACTTAATCGCTAACCGAATTCTACAGCAAATTAAAATATATGACGACATTTACTATTCATCAGTTTCTTTTTGAAACCTTTAATCTTAGCTTTCGATGTATGTCATATCGGAATGGCCCGAATTCATAATGAACCCTTTGAACGCGGAGCCATTTCGACATATGGGCGAAATTCCTATGACCGTGCAGGCAATATTGGACCAAACGTCGGGCGCCTTTAGGCGGTCTTAGTAGCCATAGGGTTAAGCATTTTTAGGTACAATTTATCATTTTTCATCGCGTGAAAATAATAAATCATGTTGAATTAATTAATCGAAAGGAAGGCTAATGATGCGGAGATGTTTTTGGGGGTTACAAATGTGGATGACATCTCAACTCTTGGAACGTGTTCTCCACGTGTGGTACCGGCTTTACCATCGCGGTCGCGCCCTCAAAATTGCATCCGGGTTCTACGAGGTCGCAATTGTCGCTCTGGATATTGTCGCACGTGATCTCGGAGAGCCGCATTCCGCCGGTGAACTGTATTACTCGAGACTGATTGACTTTTGCACCCACCCGATATGCAGATTCTTTCCAACTTCCATCCATTTTCACCCTTGAAAAAAAGGCATTTGCGATTTTAGTAAAGAGCAGCATCCATAGTAGCATAGAATAATTTCTAAATATTTCTTTGTAATCTTTGCTAAATGTTTCAAGCGACAGATTTTTTTAAGATTTCTTGTAGATTTCATTTGAAGATATTTGAAATATTTCTTGAAAATCTCAATGACATATTTAGTTTCAGTAATTTATACACATATAGAGAAATTATAGTTTTTAACTTATTAACATAATAAAAATACATTTTTTACTTCACGACTATTATCGGACATTTCATTTGGTATCAAAAACACGAGAAATTTTTCTAATATTTTCGTTCCGCTATTTCATTATGGGAGCAATACGTGTGATTTTGATTTTGAATAGTTTTAAAACGTTTATAATGTATTCGGCAGATAATATTTAAAAAATACTTGTATTAAAATGAAACGACATGTTTTGTATACTTCACGATTATTATCGGACACTCCATTTGGTGTCAAGAAGCACGAGAAATTTTTCTAATATTTTCGTTCCGCTATTTCATTATGGGAGCAAAACTTGTGAATTTGGTTTTAAACGTTTTTAAAACGTTTATAATGTATTCGGCAGATATATTAAAAATATACTTGATTTCAAATAAAACAAAATGTTTTGTATGAGTGTGTATTGTAGAGATAATATTCTAAAGTAAACTTCTGTTGTATTTAATTTTAATCGTTTGAATGATTTTCGTTGGTGTCCCTTTGTAATTATTTCCTTCTAGCGATAAATTGACAACCGGTACCGTCATAATGCTAAATGTTACTACAAATTGCCTGCAATCATTGTCGCTCGTGAATGTCGCTATTACTCGCCGCAATCGAGGATAGCAAACCGCTGTTAACAACACTTCAATTAATTATTATTCCGACAGATCGTCAGGTGTAATTTCGTCGCCGTGGTACACCTGTTGAGCCATGTAATCAGTAGCCTCCCATTAATTCTCTGATTAGATATCGATTCAAATTTTATACTTTTTCAACCTTTCTTTAAGCTTCAACAATAACTAATCCCAATCACATATTTCTAAGGAAAACTGCATAGATTACTCCACATGCAATTCTCTTACTACGTACGCCTATCGAATCTTTTAATCAATGACTCCCCACTTTTGTTCATCAATTTACCGTAGTTCATTCTTCAACGCATCTTCTCGTCCTTCTCAACGTTGAAACAATAGAAATTATCCCAGTCGATGCACCTACTTATATCTGTAGAAAGAATTGTACCTATCGATTATTCGTTCGGTAACACATTTCTTTTGCATAATTGCACTTGATATACAATTTTCTTACCGCAGTATATTTCACGAGGGATGTAATAAAAAACCACTACCTCTTTTTGTTCATCGATTCGGTATCATTTCATTTTCAACGTGTATTTTAATTCCCTTCTACGTTTAAACAATACATAGCTCTTATCCCTGCAATCATTCTTGACACGTATCTCTGTAATGTAAATAATACATTTTTGCATAATTGCACTTGATATAAAATTTTCTTACCGCAGTATATTTCACGAGCGATGTAATAAAAAACCACTACCCCTTTTTGTTCATCGATTCGGTATCATTTAATTTTTAACGTGTATTTTAATTCCCTTCTACGTTTAAACAATGCATAGCTCTTATCCCTGGAATCATTCTTGACACGTATCTCTATAATAAGATGAATGGTATCGCTCGATCTTTTAGAAGTACTTCAGGTGCAGTTTTGTCAGCCCGATGCACCTGTCGATCGGTGCAGTCAATGGCCCTCCAGATTTGGTCTTCGATTCGATATACAAAGGGTTCAGTTGCAGCGGATATCGTGGGCACCCTCTTGAATAATAATCGAGCCTCGTTAATTCAGCAGTTGGAATTATTATACGTCACAAGGGAGGTGGAGTATGTTGGACATGACTTGTCGGCCATGTACGACTCGCCATGCTAATTCAATTTCGAGCACGCACCAACGCAACGTTATGTCAGCCGAAAATACGATTATGCCCTGAATATGAAATCAGAAACGTAACCACCACGTAACGAGGCCTCGATGCAATCTCGGAGTTCGCTAAATAATTTTATTGCATTTTCCGAAGCGTCTCTTACCATCCGATTAATATTTCGGAAGAAATAAAATCATGCGTTTAATGCAATATATTTGTTTCATACAAATTATTCCTATCTTGGAATGGGTCGTGTATATTTTAATTTGCAGGATGTCGTAAAGGCCTCACTTTTCAATACAAAAATCATAATTCTAAATCGAACGTTAATTTTATCAGCGCGTGGTGGAATTTGAATCGCGTCTAAATTTTGCACCATAAGAATACTTTATGAAAAAATTTGAAAAAAAAAAAGAAAAAAGTTGAACGACTTCCGGATTTCATAGTAACGCGAAATGAATTTCGCTGAGTTATTTTGTATAAAAATGTTGAATGCCAGCCGAAAATACGATTATGCCTTGAATATAAAATCAGAAACGTAATCACCACGTAACTAGACCTCGATGGAATCTAGAAGATCGCTAAATAATTTATCACATTTTCCGAAGCGTCTCTTACCATCCGATTAATATTTCGGAAGAAATAAAATCACGCGTTTAATGCAATATATTTGTTTCATACAAATTATTCCTATCTTGGAATGGGTCGTATATATCTTAATTCGCAGAATGTCGTAAAGGCCTCACTTTTCAATACAAAAATCATAATTCTAAATCGAATCTTAATTTTATCAGCGTGTGGTGGAATTTAAATCGCGTCTAAATTTTACATGATAAGAATGCTTTACAAGGAAATTTCGAAAAAAATAGAGTTAAACGACTTCCGGATTTCGTAGTAACGCGAAATGTATCTCGCCGAGTTATTTTGTATAAAAATTTTCATCAGAGACGTTTCCGGCCGGGCCTGTATTTTTGCAGAATTTATATGGGGTATTATTCATGCGAATGGCGTCAAAGACGACGGAATTTCAAGAACGTCGAGGGAAAGAAACAAAGGCGAAAAGAGTTAAGAGGCGACCGGTCCACGTAGACCAGCCATGAACCATCAGTAATGGCTGTCTGGACGATGCGACAAGGGCACTCATGTGCAAACACGTACAAAATGGCTCCCGCAGTTTCCGCCGAATAAAACTGGTCCTAAGGACAAAAATAGCCATTGTGAAGGCGGAGAAGAGATTGTACCATAAATGGCGGCTCGTCGCTTGCCAGTCAGGAGTCGCAACTGTTTAAACACTGTTGCATTCCGGAAGAAAAAAAGATTTCCAGTCACCAAGGGAATGAAACAAAGGAGAATGAATAGTCAAAGAGAAGGAGAGAGGGACGTTTACAAGAAATCATCAAAAGGCAACATACGAAACAGTGAAATGGAACTTTATCGATTTTAAACTGTGGCCTTTATTTTGCGAAGAATAATATCGTTAATTTTTTACGGAAATAAGTAGAAAGGAATAGAAGAAAAGGATGGATCCTTTTTATCAAAATCGTTCGATTCGGAAAACGTTTCGGTTAAGCGAGTAAAATTTTACTTCACTCGACCAAACTCCCCTAGTAGCACAAAATATTCCTCCTGTATTTTCTATATATTTATATCGTACTCTTTGTAAATATTTAGCAGACATTTGAAACATTTGCAAAACGTTATCTTTAGAATATTATCTTTACATTTGTATAATATTATCTCCACGTGTTTTCACGATACTTTTCTAACAGATATACAAAACATTTCGTTCCATTTTAATATATTTTTTAAATATTACCTGCCGAATACATTATAAACCTTTTAAAAACATTTAAAATCAAAATCAGACGTTTTGCGCCCTTAATGAAATAGGGGAACGAAAATATTAGAAAAATGTCTTAAGTTTTTTGATACCAAATGAAGTGTCCGATAATAGTCGTGAAGTAAAAAATGTCTTTTTATTACATGTTCATAAATTAACAAATATAATGTTTATAAATTATTTAAACTAAACATGTCATTGAGATTTTTAACAAATATTTCAGACATCTTCGAATTAAATCTACAAGACATCTTACAAAAATCTGTCGCTTGAGATATTTAGCAAAGATTACAAACAAATATTTAGAATTCCATGCTACTAGGTAGTTTACTTCCATAAAAGAAAGTGTTTCGGTTAAATGTTTCTGTTAATTTTCAAAACTATTTCAGTCAAGATATCAAATATTTTGTTTGAATGTACCAAATAGCTTCCATATTTCACATGATTTATCAGAATAATTAGTGTAATTAATTGGAGTTTATCTACCGACAGAATTCCGTCGTATCAACCAAATATTGCATTGCCCGTTTTTTATAGTCGAACCATTAAAAATGATATTGATTCGCCGAAATATTTTTCACCGTGTATCTATAGCCGTTCTATCATACTCAACTATCGACCATATTAACCGTCCTTCTTTCTTTATCCTTTCGATTGAATTAGCATACACGTAGAAGCGTTCCTTTCTTTTTCTTGAAACTCCTCGGACCACATTACGGACCTCGCGTGGCGAAAGATGGCGATGACTCGATTTCCTCGTGGGTTTTAGGAAACGATTTCGTGATATAAACTCCTCGTCGAGACCTTCGCAAGCCAGAAGCCCCGAGTTCCCAGAATCCTCGGAAAGTAGTTGGACTTTCATTTATAAAAGTACTAATTATCAGCTTTCCGAGAGTAGCAATCGATGCATGAGCTTTCGATTTCCCAGGGTTCCTTCATTCAATGAGCATTGAGATAGTTGATAGCCCGGTGATTTACGATCGCTCTACTGTGAGATTGTCGGGATGCAACAGTTTGCAACCATGTTCGACCAATCGCTCCGGGAAGTAACGAGATTGCGATATTTGCGGCGCATCGACCACGGACGAGGTAAATTGAGCGGATGGATTTTTTTCGGATGTCCTTCCATGGAAGAGGATTCCGTGAAGCATAAATCTGTAGCGTGCGATTGGAGCAATCGAGTGAGTCCTCTTTGGAGGAAAGGGTTGCACGATCCTTTCATGGGAAACGGATCGATGGGTTCACCGATCGATGGAAATCGGATCGATCCACCGATACGAATTGAGATTTCCACGGGATCTCCAGTGTTAAAATTGGGAAATGGAAACTGCTGTTGGTCGTTAAATGACATTTCTTAGTAATTGTCAATTTTTCCTTGTCCCCAGCCTTGGTGCTGATAAAACGATTTGTTGATTACCCTATTCGGGGTGAAAGATGCCAATTGGCAAAATCAATTACCTTACTGTTTAGGTATTTCATTTTCGAGGAGCAGCGAATGTGTTAGGGAAAAACAAGGAGTTTTAATGAAAATTAATAGAGCACAGGATTCGGTTAAGTTTAATCGATGGAGACGATTATGTCATAAACGAAGATGTGGTTGCATTAGTGAGCATTAAGCTGTCGCTCCTTCGAAAAATCGATCAAGGGACATCTTGAGTTCCATCTACGGATCTATCGATCCACGTGGATAAATTTCGTCCCGTGGCGAGATTTTGACAAGCCACCGAGTGGCACCAGATTGTCGTGGCAACATCTACATTTTCTTAATTAATACCATTTCCCATCGCAACTTTTCGTGGACAATTGTTGTTAGAAATCGAAATAACCACCTTAATTCAACCTCCGAACAGGAATATCCAAAATTGGTTGGTTTAATAATTTTTCCAACATTTAGATTTGATAAATTTCCAGCGATCGTCCATGGACGCATCGATAAACGGACACCTTGAGTTCCATTTACGGATCTATCGATCCACGTGGATAAATTTCGTTCCGTGTCGGGATTTTGACAAGCCACCAAGTGACACCAGATTGTCACGGCAACATCTACATTTTCTTAATTAATAACATTTCCCATCGCAATTTTTCGGGGACAATTGTTGTTAGAAATTAAAATAACCACCTTAATTCAACCTCCGAACAGGAATATCAAAAATTGGTTGGTTTAATAATTTTTCCAACATTTAGATTTGATAAATTTCCAGCGATCCTTCATGGACGGATCGATAAACGGACATCTTGAGTTCCATCTACAGATCTATCGATCCACGTGGATAAATTTCGTCCCGTGTCGAGATTTTGACAAGCCACCGAGTGGTACCAGATTATCACAGCAACATCTACATTTTCTTCATTAATAACATTTTCCTTCGCAACTTTTCGGGGACAATTGTTGTTAGAAATTAAAATAACCACTTTAATTCAATCTCCGAATAGGAATATGAAGAATTGGTTGGTTTAATAATTTTTCCAACATTTAGATTTGATAAATTTCCAGCGATCCTCCATGGACGGATCGATAAACGGACACCTTGAGTTCCATCTACAGATCTATCGATCCACGTGGATAAATTTCATCCCGTGTCGAGATTTTGACAAGCCACCGAGTGGCACCAGGTTGTCACGGCGGTGTCTACTTTTCTGGCTGGTGGGGTGTTCCCGCAGCCTCGTGGTGGGTGGCGTATAAGTAGAGGCCTGCATTCGCCGGCGTTCCCATAACCTCACCACGTCCTTCGGATACCTCTTACTTTTGCCTTTTTTATCGCGCCGCCGAGCTTTTCGCCCACCCGGTAGATCAGAAGTTCGTGGCCAGGGCGACTTCGCCGGGGCGCCCACGGCGATGTTCGACTGCAACCGGTGAACCGACCTGAGCCTCTGCTCCTCGTTTTCTCGCCGCTCTTCCCCCGAATTTTGTGAACCGAAACCACCGGCCAGGAGATTTCGATTATCCTGCCGAGGAGCCATCGAAGGCCGTTTTCCACATCGCCAGGAAAAAAATAGTGCATCCACCGTGCAACAATGTGGCTCAAAACCGTGCTCCTGTAAGTGCTCTAGTTTACATATTCCGTTACGTTGCATATCGCTTCAATTAATTCCTTATTTTTTTTTGTTTTTTTTACACCTGTACTTAGAGTGTCACCCAAACTCTGTTTTCTGTAACCTTTATCTACTATGTATAATTCTTTCTGCGAGGGGTATTCTATTTTTTAATTAGCGCCACTTTCCCCTTTCAGTGTCGGCTGACTAGCACGGACTTATCTACTAGTCTTCTCTTTGGCTCTTTGGCTACCTAGACTACTCTTTGAGGGGTCTTTACATTATGATTTCAGCTTATAATTAAAAATCTTGATTCCCTTTGAAAATATTTACACAAATTCAGGTGTAAATCGGAACCCTCGTCGGATATTATCAGTTTTAGGTTACTTTATATCGTTTATCGTACTTTCCTTTTTTGAAAACAGGGAAGTGTTGTAAGCAAGCTATAGTGGTTTTTTTATTAGCATCGTTACACGTCGCATTGGTTGATGGTACATGAAATTTGATGAAATTCTTGCTATATAATATAAAATAAAATCTTCTCCACATTCTCCGACGCTGAAACCGCGCATCTTAAACGTCTCGCGTATCTCCGCTTTCTTATCTATTCCTCTGCTTGTCATTTTGTCTATCTGCTCCCTGACATACTTTTGATCGGCTTGTAATCGATTACGATCGATCATCTTCATGATCAGCGGGTGATATCTGCTCCGAGGAGATATTTTTCTTTGTACTTTCCCCGTTGCAACCGGTTGTGCTCGAACCTAGCTATTCCTTTATTCTCATTTAACAGTACAACAAAGTAGAACTGTACAGCTGGCAACTCCACATATGCTTATCAATCTAGAGATACCATGGAATTAAAGCCCTGGGGAAACTAACTTTTTCCGACAGTTGAAATATTTATTAATCGATTTAGAAATGATCACTTTCATTCTCAACTTTTTACCCATTTTTTGCCTTGAACTTAAGGAAGAATTTTCTTGTGCCTTTTCTTTGTTATTACTGTCAAGGGAACTCTTATGCGTTATTTTAAACCGTGACTTTGAATGATCGATCCATCATTTCTTGCCCTTAATTTTTTTCTTTTTTTTTCCAACATGTTCAATCTTCATTAATCGATTAAAAAATCCTCGGAGGCGATCTCAAACTTCGCCTCTCCGTCAGGTAGGGTCTCTCTTGTTTTTTCGTTTGCTTGGTTTTATTTTTAAGGAAGCTTTCGGTGTGTCACTTTAAGAGATAATTTCGAGACAACGAGGATCGATCGATCGTTTCTGCGTTTAATGTCGATCGCTTTTTCTCTTCGACCAGAGAAAGAGATTGTGAACGGCTCGACGGGCGTGCCAGGTTATTAGCACGAACGGAACAAGGAATCAAACGCGAATGTTTAACAAAGGAATACAAAAGATGAGATATAAATTCCACAAATATTGACCAATTAAGTTACCTATGGAAGGGTCACCGTTTTCTTTTTTAAAAAATGCGCATATATGATATTTAAGGTGAAGTGAAATCCCCTTCAAATCAGTCGATTTGAATACAATACTTTTTTTTAAGGGTATTAGACCAAACTGTCCGAAACTTTGACACGTCACTCCTGATCATCTAGGAATTGTCCTGACACATTCAAAATTTGGATTTTTGGAAGAAATTTTTTAACTCGGCCCAGACCAGAACCAAAATAGCGTCAAGCTCTCATATTTCGATCAATATACAATTATCGAAGGCTCTGATATGAGAAACGAAAGGGTCAGGACAATTTTACAACAATTTAGAACACTCTGGTAATCGATAAACTCGCATTTGAACGGGATAAAGGCAAAAAAAGTGTTGTATGCGCTTCTATGCTAAAACGATGGGAATACGAGGTCTCGGAGTGAAAATTTAATTGACCTGGAAATCACAGATGGCGCAGGGGGTCCCTCTGCAGTCAATTAGAGCTCCAAAGAGCATGAATTCAGAGGATTTCTGGAGTTTTACTTCGACTTCTTGATATTTATTGTACGAAAACGACAGGTGGACTATGCCATTTGGTACAATATCCAATATAATTCGATACAGCTGTCAATATAAAAACGAACGTCGACAACGTAGGCATTTAGAAAAATCTTCTTTATCGATGTCGATCAAGTTCCTCGACGTGTTTCACTTCACCTTAACCATCTGTCGTATTATTAACGCAAAGGCAACAACTATTCGAACAGCAAACGGTTAAAAAGAAAAGTATAAAAAATGATAATACTGTAAATTCCGAAAACACTTATCAATTTGCTAACCTCCTAAATTGTTCTCGTTTTTTATTCCTTTTTAATTGATCTCAAGTATTCGAACATCAACGAAAAATTGTATAGGTTATTTCGAATTTTCGGAAGCATTGACACACCTGACGGTGAAATGAAGTTTGTTATTATTTAAAAATAATCAGACCATGGCATTAGATTGAGTGGAAGAAATTATACGACCTTTCTTGTAGTTACCTGATAACGCTTGCTTTGGTCCGAAATTTTATTAGAGGGTAAATTACACTTTGAAACCAGCTCGTTTTGCAAAATGATGGGGTACGTTTTTATCAATATTTCATACTGGGTCTTTAATCATTTTTCTTCGGGCCACTTAATAGTTTACCGTCGTTTCCGAAGCCCGGCGAAACACAGGAGTCGTTTCCTTTTTCCCGTGGGTTAAATGAAAAATTTATTGCGGTTTGAAAGTATTTCCCCGGCACTACTTCTTGTTCAGTTCGGTGCCGGTAGTTTATCGATTCTTGTTTGATATTGCAAGGTGCGAATTGAACCGGTTTATATTTCACTTCGAAGAACTTTAAGCGGGAAATTGGTCTGGCTCGGAATAAAATCACTCTCGACAGCATGTCGAAGTTTACAAAATATTAGAAAATATTTTCCAAAGGCATTGTCTTTTTAATAAGCTCAACAATATACCCTGCTTGTGCTCATCTGTTGATCCCCGTTTCTCCAGTGTTATTCTTCGAACTCTTTGTTTCATTCCTGCTGATCTTATTAAACCTCTTTTACGCAAGGTAATTCCATATTGCTGCCTAATACACTAATAAAACAAACGAAACAATGTATCCAAGAAAAAATCTGATTGAAGCGCCCGACGTTTGGTCCAATATTGCCCGCACGGTCAGACGAATTTCGCCCATATGTCGAAATGGCTCCGTGTTCAAAGGGTTAAAATGAACCAAATACAGTCCATCGAAAGACTTTATTTAATAAACCAAATTTATATTCTACGTTTTCTATTGAACAATTCAATCTATTGGGTCGGCAACTAAATGATTGCGGATTTTGTCGATAGATTCTTCTTATTTGACATCCGCAATCACTTAGTTGCCAATCCAATACACACATTTCATTTATAATTCAATAAATAATTCAAAGTCGGTGAAATCAAATTAAACTAATTTGTACAGATAATTCTCAGACGAGTTTAATTCATCCGTGCATCTTCCGATACTTTTCTTCAGCTTTCCGACTTAATCCAAGTTTACCACCGCTAACGTCTTCGGCATTAATCTTCACCAATGGCGAGACATTTAAACGAATTGCCGTATATTTAACTTTCTTCTCGGAATTTTCTCCCGGAACCGGATAGGCACTTCCTCGGTCCGACCATACATGTACCGTGAGGGCATATTTTTCCCTGTCCTTCGGAAAGCTTTTTGCGGATTCCACGCTCGTCTTCCCTAGAAATCAATTTAACGTTCCTGGCTTGGATTTAGTGGTACATGAAAATATCATGCGAGTAAGTAAGGGCACGTTCTCGGCCGATCGGTCGACGAATGCAAACCACTCTCTCCGGTCTCTCGAGTGTGCTCGGCATGCGTGTCTCGGATCTTTATTTCGTTGAGTGAAAAAGATCGACACGACCTGGCGACCAGCACTTCGAGAATATAAAGTCGAGCCAATCGAGACGAACCGCTTGGAAAAGCCTGAAATGTACTCATCGGAATTTTGCTCAAATACTTTTTTCCGTTAAGAAAAGGCGACATTTGACCCTTTGAACACAGAGCCATTTCGACATATGGGCGAAATTCCTCTGACCGTGCAGGCAATATTGGACCAAATGTCGGGCGCCTGTAGGCGCTTAGTAGCCAAATGGTTAACTCGCAGTTTTCTTTCTCCTCCAAAATTCACAAGAATTGTAGTACCGAAACATGCGGCTTGAAAAAGTAACGAAAAAATTCTCGAAAGCAGAATTTTGGAGAAATTCGAAATCAACTCGCAAGAACTTATTTATTTCGTTGAATTGACTAATTAGGGACCAAAAAGTGTAGCATTGATTTTAACGAGAGGCGATTTCATCTTATTGAAAAGATTGTAAGAATGTTAGTTTGTTTAATACGATCGAATATCTTATCATTAACTATTCTTGCATTTTGTGGACCTTTAAACCTTAAAAATGTGGGGAAAATGTGATATTCTTACAAATAACGTAAGCTTAAAAATTAAAAAAAAAAACATAATTATTAAGAGTGATATATAGAATAGATATATAGAATAGATATATAGTTTTCGCTATCTAAATAAAGTTTTAATTTGGAAATGATAAAATTACGTAGATTTAAAAATGTTCTTTCATCATACCTTGAAAGAGAATAACTACGACTCATATCAAAGGCATCATATTCTCGTACGATACTTTAGAATTCTTAACTATACCCCAGCGAGCATAGCTGACATAATTTTTAACCAAATTTTCGGTAATAAATAAATATTACATAACGTTTTAATGATCTGAACCCTTAAATGAAGCACATTATTTTTGATTCTCCAAAACGTGCATGCTTAACACGACCAACGTGGCTTTTGATTACTTATAATTTATTTCCAATCATTCCTGGACCTAATAACATTAAAAGAACTTGTAAGGCGATTTATATTTCATTTTAAAAATTCATGAAAAATTTCACACCGTGAAAATCGGGTAACAGGCTGTTAGAAAAATCAAATGTTATTTTCTAGACATTCGAGGGTTCCTAGCGTGGTTCTTAAAAAATTGTGTAAAATGGCCCCCGTTGTGTAAAATGGTGACTTGAAATTTCCTCCTGATGGAGCAGCCTGGTTTTTGCACCGAGGAAGCCAACATCGATCTGAATTTTCCTCATCACTCTCCGGAGGAAACTTTCCGAGAGAGCGGCACGAGTTGTTGAATTTATCGCGCTTTTTCTACGCCAACACTATACTATAGTTGGTACGGACTAAAGTACCGGTTGCTGACTTCGCTGACATTGTTTTGCCACTGCGGACCACTGATGTTTCATCAACTATTATAAAATAAAGATCCACAAAACCCGTTATATAATAAATATTTACCTCTACACTTACAATTAGCACAGATATTTATATAATATTTATACTATAACTTTTATTTCTTTCTTTTTAATTGAACATACCTATATGAACATGTTTCGGACAAAGTGATAAATACAGAGTGCGGGCGAAAGTTCCCATGATTTTCAAAAACGACTTAAAAAACATGTATTGAAGCTAAAAGAGGTGGTTATGAACATTTGTTGGAAGTTTAGCTTTTGAATGTCGTTATTAATCATGTGATAAATATTGTTAACTGGTCCGTGATGTTGATTCGTTAATGCATGGGTCAGTTATGTTCTGGTAAAATATTGTGCAAAATTGCCGGAATTTTCGCCGCACCCTGCGCAGACATTATGAATAGAGCGACATTCAGAATTCTCGAACATTATTCACAAATCCCTTATTTATTGCTTACCCCACAACATACATATTTAGAAAAGTGATAGCCTTTTCGCAAGATACATATATCGATGCACATTATGAATAAAGATGAACATTTGTCAAGGCTCGGAGAAAAATTAATGACTGAAAGGACGTTTATTTGTATGAGTCAAACGCCAAGGTAATCATTGATTAACCGGATGCATGGTAAAAGTATGTGTCTCTGTACATCTGAGGATGAGCGATCAAAGTCAAAGTTATGTGATGAGTGGTGCATGCCAAACGGAAGAGTTTCTCAATGTCTTCCATCGACTGACTCGCTATTACTCACCGATTTCATTTACCGGCTAAACCCTAAATAAATCAAGCGTGAACTTTCGTAATAAAAAGGAAAATAAATTGCTCAATACCTAAAGACGATTACCATCTGCTTGATATTTGTATTTCTTATGCCGACTCCCCTCTTAATCCCCATGTATCCGTAAATATCAACGAATTATTTATTTCTTCCAGACAAAAGGTGTTACCGAAAATGATTTTCTGCATAATACAATGTATGTAATTCATTGTATTATGTCGGTATCGATGTAATTCATTGTATTATGTCGGTATCGATGTAATTCATTCGTTCAAATGCAATGTATACAGAACTGAGCGAAGAGTATTTTTCCGAGAAATTCTGAGAACTTTCGGTGATCGGGTCCAGATTGAAACTTTTCCCACTTTTGGAGAAATTACGAGTGCAGAACTCGAGACTCCTTCTGGCAAATATTTATTAAAAAATACAGAACTGAAGAGTATTTTTTCGAGAAATTCTGCAAATTCGATGTTTGGTCCAGATTGAAACTTTTCCTAATTTTGAAGAAATTCCGAGGGGAGAACTCGAGGCTCCTGGCGAATATTTACTAAAAAAATACAGAACCGAGGAGAATTTATTCGGAATTCGATCGAAATTTGAGTATCGTCCTTTTTCAAGGAACTGCGAAAGGTGGTTAAAGGAGAGCCTCTCGAGTGTCCTTCTGGCGAACGCAAAGGACGTGTAACGACGTCCCTCGTTGGTAATCGACGCGTTTCGCAACGGGCGTTCGGCTCGCACTTTTGACGTTCAACTATACTTCGAAAGTCTCGCCGGAGGGCACCTTCGTATTCGAACGCGTCAGCTGGAATGTTTCCCCATTCGGAGCCTGCCTTAAGGTTTCGAGCGCGGCATTGGAAATTTCTCAATTCCGTCGATAAAACTCCAAACTAACGACGCGCATTCGAGCTCCGGCGACATTGCCGTCCCGAGAGATCGCGATTCTACCTCTTCGCCTCCTTGATGGGTTTATGCTCGGCGTTAATTACGATTAAGCGGTTTGCAAAACGAAAAGAAATAAAATCTGGCTACAAGAAATTGATTGAATGGTTTAAGACGTCATATTAACGGAAAGAATAAATTGTACGTCCTAAAAGTCAGAATAACCGGAGATTTCGCCGCGAAAGATTAATCGAACGAGTTTCGAAATTAACCCTAGTGGCATAGAATAATTTCTAAATATTTCTTTGTAATCTATGCCAAATATCTCGAGCGACAGATTTTTTAAGATTTCTTGTAGATTTCATTCGAAGATATTTGAAATATCTCTTGAAAATCTCAATGACATATTTGGTTTCAATAATTTATAAACATATATAGAAATGATATTTTTTAACTTGTTAACATAAGACTATTATCGGACACTTCATTTGGTATAAAAAAACACGAGAAATTTTTCTAACATTTTCGTCCCGCTATTTCATTATGGGAGCAAAACGTGTGAATTTGATTTTAAATATTTTTAAAACGTTTACAATGTATTCGGCAGATAATATTTAAAATATACTTGTATTAAAATGAAATGAAATGTTTTGTATATCTGGTAGAAAGATATTATGAAAACACATGGAGGTAATATTATATAAATATTATAAGGATAATATTCTAAAGTATACGTTCTGCAAATATTTCAAATGTTTGCTAAATATTAACAAAATGTACGATATTCGTTAAATATATAGAAAATATAGGACAAGTATTTTGTGCTACTAGGGAAGAAATTGGACAAATTAGTTGAGAAAATAAGCTCAATGATTATTGGTCTTGACACATCTTGTTACCAGGATGTCGGCTAAAAATCTATGTTAAATCATTTGAGGAAACGGGACGTTAACTAACGTTGGCGGAAAGGGATAAGTCGAATAAGTTGAAAAAAAAATTGGGTTAGGGAATAAAATACGGATAGGGTGTCGTAGATACAAAAATGGACAGCTTCCGGAAGCCAGTAGCGGTCTGACTTTGTCTCGTTATTTATTATTGCATTTCACTTCTAATCAGAGGTGTAATGCTGTATGTAATGGTAAATCATTACATATAGTTACTAATTTAATCCGCTACCCACTTCGCGGTCAGCCAAGGAGAATTTTATGAACTCCCGACTAGCGTTGTCTGAACGTAAAGAGTTAAACCTCCTGCCAGACTCCGGGAACATAATATTCCTACTTTTTACTTTGTTATTTCTGTCAGGCTACTTGTACAACCTTTTCTTTGCTGCCTTTACCATCATCCAGAGTCTACGGAACATTTTTGGTCATGTCTCGGTCATTGTACTTTGCCGTGAACTGTATTGGCGATAATTCAAACGTGGTGAAACCGATACCCTTCCTAACAAGGGTACAAGTTGTAAGTGGATAATTTGTTCATAACCAAGCGTACTTACTAATTCTAGTACGATTAATTTCTGAAACACATTTTAAAAAGAATCGCACCATTCATATTTTTCCGGCAACAATCCCTTTCCCTCCGAATCTACTTTCAATCTAACGAAAACAAGTTTGCGGCAAAGCGGTATAAGGTCTACTTCCTTTAGCTTTTCATATCGTATCTGCGTATTAATTTAATTCAATTTTAAAACCTCATTTATCTGTGCCTGCTCGATAAAAGTTTCTCTCCAAACCGTTTACACCTTGAAATAAATCCTTTCACTTGATACATATTATAGATGCAGGGGATTTCCGGAATACGAGTGCAATTAAGTGCAGGGCTCAGTTTTTTATGTTTCCCAATGCCGGCTTATTTTTCGAAGTACCAATTTCAAATCGGATTCTTCTATAAGACTTTGATGGACATTTTTCGCGAAGTAGATTGAAAATCTTAAAACAGATCTGTTTTACTCAAAATACAAGGAATTTTGTATTTAACGTTTTATTCCTCTATAATGCTACTTCTATATTTCAAATCTTATTTCTCTGCACAGCAAATTGTTTAATTAGTCTTATGACATATTTTTAACGCGTTAACTTTAAATTTTGTTTCTCTATAAAGTGTTGCTGGAAATTGTATGCCAAATCATGGAATGGATCAGTTCACTCAGAATACAAATTATGTGCAATAAATTTGTATATGTCAAGCCTTATGCCTGAATAATTCTATTTTTGTATTACAAATCATATTCCTTTGCGTGGCATATTAGTTTAACTCATTTTATAACGTATTCTTGACATAACAATTTCAAATCTTGTTCCTTTATAAAACATTACTGAGACTTTTACGCAAAATTAATTAAACGTATCTGTCCTCTCGGATTACAAATTATGTGCAGTTAATCTATATATTTCAAGTCTTATTCCTCAATAATTCTACAAGTCGTATTCCTTTGCGTGGCATATTAGTTTAATTCATTTTTGACGTAACAATTTCAAATCTTATTTCTTTATAAAGTATTGCAAAATTAATAAAACAGATCTGTCCCCTCGGAAAGCAAATTATGTGCAGTAAATTTGCATATTTCAAGTCTTATTCCTCAATAATTCTACAAATCGTATTCCTTTGCGTGACATATTAATTTAATTCATTTTATAACGTATCGTAACGCAATTCGTTTTTCACGTAACAATTTCAAATCTTATTCCTTTATAAAGCATTGCGAAATTAATAAAACAGATCTCTTCCCTCGGAATACAAATTATGTGCAGTAAATTTGCATATTTCAAGTCTTATTCCTCATTAAATCTACAAGTCGTATTCCTTTGCGTGACATATTAGTTTAATTCATTTTCGACGTAACAATTTCAAATCTTATTCCTTTATAAAGCATTGCGAAATTAATGAAATGGATCTGTCCCCTCGGAATGCAAATGATGTGCAGTAAATTTGCATATTTCAAGTCTTATTCCTCATTAAATCTATAAGTCGTATTCCTTTGCGTGACTTATTAATTTAATTCATTATATATCGTATCGTAACGCAATTCGTTTTTCACGTAACAATTCCAAATCTTATTCCTTTATAAAGAATTGCTGGGACTTTTATGCGAAGTAGATCGAACGTCCTGAAATGGATCTGTCCATTCAGGATGCAAATTATGGACAGGGAATTTTTCTAGGATCGAGCCAAGGCGCAGTTAGGTGCATCGGTGAGGCATGAGAGGCGTTAAAAATATTTGCGGACAGGCTGGAGGTTTTGCGGTAATGTTGCGTCTTACGTAAGCCGAGCGTCTTGTGCCGTTAGAGACATGTCCACGTAGGTATATACATGCGAGCCCACTTTCTCCATATGGTTTCACGATAAATTCCGCTCGCCGGTAAGATTTCATTTCTAAACGATCGCACTCATTCGTCGTCGATCTTATCGACAACTTTCCTCGATCTGCCTTTCATCGGTCATTCTTACAGGTACAAAAAAGAAAAAAATTAAAAGAAAACTGACAAGACGTTTCAAAGTCGGCGCTCCATTCATAATTTCCGTAATAATTTCGTGTCTAATTCCCAGTGAATTTATGGAGAGAAAAAAAAATTATTGTTTAGATAATATGTCACCTGTGCCGACGAGTACGCGTGAAAGTGAGAAGTTTCATTACGGGAAAGTAAAGAATATAAGTTATATACACACCTTAAAAAGAGAAGGCGGTCAGGTTAACTTCTTACCACGGTTTATATTTCTTAAGTGTGTAAATTGTTTTCTCCTGAATCGTACCCCAAAATGTAGGAAATCTACTGCAGTTACTTATTCGCATAAATTAAAGGATAATCGTGTACTGAGTGTGTTGGTCCCCGGTCTTAGAAAATAAGCAACTCTTTGTTACATACATGTTAGAGAAGGTTTACATAAATTGCAGGATATATATTATCTCGAATGAGGGAGAATCTTTCTTCTATGATGTCTTTAATATCCCCTGTTTGTAATACTTTGCGGAAAACTTTTCCAGGAAACACTTTACATTTGAATCATCATAAATGCCCCTTTTCGCAATGGGGGATGTTTAATTCGATATGACTCAATTTAAATTTGATATAATCATAAAATGTATTGTGAATTTTCTTGAGCAGCTTTTAGTATTGGTCAAGGGAAATAATAAGGTGTGGAATACCGAATGTCGATGAGAGACTTTTCCAGTGATCTCTAAACCGGAAGTCCCGTTGAATCGAGACGGATCAAGTGCCTTCCGTGACTAGACAGCCTGATGATTATGCATCCGTGAATCATGCTACTTCCGGTTCGCCAAACGGAGGTCTTGTCCGCATTTACGTCTCTTGCTTGATCGTTTATCATCGGACATTGCGTGTAGGCGCGTAACTTTGTCTGATGGCACTTTCCAAACTTGTCCCGGCTGGAATTGTCGCAAGATGTATAATAATGGAATCGAAAAATATCCCCGTGGTGAAAACGAAAACACGTTTTAACCCAATCTTCGACTTAAGGTGAAGTAAAACACGTCGCGGAACTTGATCGACTTTGATAAAGAAGATTTTTCTAAATGCCTACGTTGCCGACGTTCGTTTTTATATTGACAGCTGTGTCGAATTATATTGGATATTGTACCAAATGACATACTCCACCTGTCGTTTTCGTATAATAAATATCAAGAAATCGAAGTAAAACTCCAGCAATCCTCTGGATTCATGCTTTCTGGGGCCCTAATTAACTGCAGAGGAACACCCTGCGCCATCTGTGATTTCCAGGTCAATTAAATTTTCACTGCGAGACCTCGTACTCCCATCGTTTTAGCATAGAAGCGCATACAACACTTTTTTTGCCTTTATCCCGTCCAAATGCGAGTTTATCGTTTACCAGAGTGTTCTAAATTGTCGTAAAATTGTCCAAACCCTTTCGTTTCTCATATCAGAGCCTTCGATTATTGTATATTGATCTAAATGTAAGAGCTCGAGGCCATTTTGGTTCTGGTCTGGGCTGAGTTACAAAATTTTTTCCAAAAATCCAAATTTTGAATGGACCAGGACAATTCTTAGATGATCAGGAATGATGTGTCAAAGTTTCGGACAGTTTGGTCTAATACCCTGAATAAAATTTGTTGTATTCGAATCGACTGATTTGAAGTGGTTTTCACTTCACCTTAACGCACTTGTTTTCCCCCTCCAAGCCTGCGGACCCCCTTCTGAGCACTTTTCCCTAAACCGACTTATAATATTTATATCTTGCCATCATTTAAACTGTTTTAAAAGTTGCTAGTCTAAACGGTTCACCCGATGAATTCGAAGTACCCTTTCTTTAAAAGAAAGATCTATAAAAAGTATCTTGGTGTTTCAGAAGTTAAACCTTTTTGATCAAATCTGCGAATGATTTTTGCGATTCTAACGTATAATATTTTATTCATTAGATTATTTATGAATGAAGGGCAGTATTATACAGTTCACCCGATGAAATCGAAGTACCCTTTCTTTAAAAGAAAGATCTGCAAAAGGTATCTCGGAGTTTCAGAGATCAATCCTTTTTTATTAAATCTGCGAATGATTTTTGCGAATCTAACGAATAATATTTTATTCATTAGATTATTTATGAATGAAGGGCAGTCTTATTTTCGGTATCAATGGACGTTGCCGATGACACCAGCGTACCGGAAATAACGGACCACCATGACATCGAGAGGTAACGTTATTTCCGGTCACCAAAGAAAGAAAAGGACGTGTCCTGGAGGTCGGATTAAAGGGAGGAAATAAATTCGGAAAAATACTTGAAACGAGGGAAAATTGCATTAGCATCGCTTCGAGGAAAACTCCAGACATTATGGAAGGTCAGGATCGTGATCGATCGGATTGATATCGTCTTTAAATCACGTGCAATGCGAGCGACATTTTCCGAAGGACTCGGACACCTCATTTATTCCACAAGTTGCTGTCCTTCGGGTGAAAAGGAAAGTGAATACCGGAGACATGTGCAGGAGAGTCGCGGCCTTCTTTACGTCGGAGAAAATTTATTGATGGGCGATCGACATTCCTTTTCCGTATACAGGGGGTGTAAAAAAACGAAGGTTGGTCGAATGACATTGAGCGCCAATCAATTTTATATTTCTATACTTCTTGATGAGGCTCCAACTATATATAAATTAAATACAAAATAATTTGTTAATCATGAAGCACGATAATAAAGATAAATGCATCAACCCTAGACATTAATTAATATTTTCCAAGGATATTTGAAATAGCTTTCGATCGAAAATAATGCAAGAGTAAGCGTTTGATATTCCTGAATTTTTTATCATTCGAAGGTAAAATATAAGTTTATTATTCTTCTGTATAACAAACGAGGGTCTATTAAGGGGATGTGAAAGTGGCATCCGAAAGCTCAATCGTTCATAAAACTTTTCATAGAACTGGGGGTCTCAAATCGTTTCATACTTTAAAACGTGAATATGGAGGCCCTAAGGTAGGTCCTGAAGCTCACGAAATTTCATTTTTTATCAACTATTTTTAAAATACCTATAAACAAATTTAAAACGTATTGAAATTTCATGAGTTTCAGGACCTTCCTTATAGTCTCCCTATTCACGTTGTAACGTTTCAAACTATTCGGTAAACCGAGTTGGGAGAAAAGTTTTATAAACAAAACCTCTTCGACACCACTTTCACATCACCTTAAAAATTTATTTTAGGGGGTTTAAAAGTCTTATCAAGACGAATTTAAATACAAAAAGCTTTTGTCTTTTAAATTGCTATACACAGGATGTCGTTTAAGTAAAATATCTGACCGCGGATGATTTCTGCCATGTTTCTCTACAAAATATCCTATTTTTCTCGTCGCGACAAAGAAGTTAGGGATCACGTAATGAGAAAGTCGGCGTTACGGCCGGTTTTATCATTACGGCTTTTTAATGCCTGTGATGAGTGCCTTTATAATGCCGTCTTTACGGGCTCCCCTTGAGAAACTCTAGTTACGGAAGTTCATGTGTGAATAACTTATAAGTCGTTATGCTCGGACATTTCATAACGCAACTGTTTAAGGAAAAACCGAAAGTAACGGCGGTGGCTAAAAGTTAGCATTCCTTTTTAACAATAATCGATCTTAGGCAATGCTTCTGTGCACTAAAGACATATGTGCCCATAATTATGAAAGTGGTCTAAGTCAAAATTGAAAAAAAAAAATGAGTTTATCAGTTATTTCACGCCACATTATTTCAAACTAAATTAATTCAATGTAATTTCGAAACAAAAAATATATGACTTAGACCACTTTCATAATTATGGGCACATATGCAGACTACATTTACCGAACTCCTCTTGGTCGATTAAAATTTCAGTGTCCAGTTATTTCATTCATATTAATATGTTAAATTCCTCTTTTCTGTTATCAGATTATGCTGCGTAATCGCAAACGTGTCTTGCGAAAAGGAGACCGGAGGAAAGTCAAAATCTGGTCTGGAATCCCTTGAAAAGTTCGTCGCCAAAAAGCCAACTCCGTTCCAAGCAAAAGTCACGCCGATAAGAGGTACTGATTTTTCGGACGTCTAAATTAATTATTATATATCTAAATTAATATATCTAAATAAATTTCAGACTTCGTTACGTCTCATAAAATCCCCGAGGAGCTTCCGAAGCCTGTAGAGGATGACGAGTACGAGTTAGATGACGATTCGTCTTATGCGATTGTCGAGCATAACGAGTCGAGAAACGTAGGAACCAGCCGGAAAAATGTCGAACAATTTTCCGACGAAATCCTGGAAGAAAAGTCCACTAGAAAACAAGCTCGAGTGCAATTGGAGAACTTCAGTGACACTGGAGTCTTGCATGAAGATGGTGTCAGAAAAAGCGACAATTATAAGACTCAAAGTGATCCTCAGAGGGATTCCCTCATCTCAGGTGTCCAAATCAGGTATTGTTTCCTAACATTTATATTTAAAAATTACGTCCCTTATTCCTTTATATTTATTAGAAATTTCGGGAAAACATATTCAATTGAAACTTATCATTAAACGTTATATGGAGGAAGGAAAACCTTTTAGAGTACAACAGATTTTCTTACTACAGCAAAAATTGTCTGATGTCAATGAAAGTGATTTTAACACAACGGAATATGAATTGTAGTTCATTGACGAAAAGTACTTTATATGTTCCTGAAGGGTAGATTGCAATGTATGCATCTTTTTTAACATAATTTCATTCTCTTTTCTTATTTCAGTTCCGAGTATCCAACAACAATGATGCCAGTTCTCACGACATCTCGAGATGTTCGATCCTTCGATTTCATCCCTGTAAACATAATTCGGGAAGACAGTAAGGACTCTTACACTCCTTACTCCGAAAGACACTTTGGGGACCTAAGTGATGTCAGTTTGGTACCAGCTGGTACCAGTTCTCGAATCCAGGTACGTCGCAAATTTCTATTCTTCATTTTCTTCATTCACAATATTCTCATTCTCGAACTTCAAAGTACTCTCCAGGGTTTTTCTTCTTTTTTCTAATTTTTCCGACATTTCCTTGTTTCGTTAACCAGGTGAAGAAAGGACCCAATGGTAAGGACTACGAGTACGAATACGTGTACTATTACTATGACGAAGAGGAAGATAGCAAGAGCGATGGTACCGTTTCAAACCCCCACGATGGACAAATCAGAACAACGGCCCCTCCGAAAAGAGGTTCCCCAAGTTCCCGAAATAAATACAATTCCATCGAAAGATCAACCACCGTCGAACCCGTCAGCAATGAAGTCATTCCTAACAGAAATGGAAATAGAGGAAGACAGCTCGCCGAAGCTGAAGACATCTCCGAAGAACGCCTTCCGACTAACACTAGATTCCCACCCAGGTACTAAGCAGTAATAAAAATGATTAAACATCGGTACAGTCACCAAAATATGTAAACAATAATAAGGATAAATGTTAGTTAAACTACTGAACTAAAAATACATATTTAGTTACGTTTAAAAGTAGTAACAGTGCTAGGACAAATTACAATATCCTGACAAAAATTCCAGATATGCGTTTTGAATATCTTAATTCCAATTTTTTATGCGCAAGTATCTATCTCCATAAAGATGTTTCTTTATCTTCTTTAATCGTATTTTGATCGTACGTTATTCAACAGTTATTTTATCATGTACTGTCAAAAGGTAGAACTGAGAAGGTTACCGTCCAAACATTTTTGACACCCCCATTGATGAGATTTTTATAGTCATCTTTTTTTATGATAACTTTTTAGCCGATCAATTTGATTTTGAATGATATTTATTTAATATTCAGACACTGATTCAATGATTTTCAGGTCTAGGTCGAATCACAATACCGGGACCACGGAGCCCAGTCGAGCTCGAGGAAACAGACCAAGACCCAGTTTGGACCTCGTAGACTCGAGCAGCTTCCGGACCCATCAGGAGGGTCCAGAATTCCCCCAAAACCTGCCAAAAGGGCCCGTAAGATTTCTAGGAGTGACTCCTAATGAAGATAGCGATGAAAAACCACTCACACGGGTTCGTGGAAGGCCTCAAAGAATCCAGGAGCTTGCCCCTGTAGAGGAGGTTGCCGAAGGACCAGCACCGGTCCTCAGAAGACGTCCCGTCGTTCCAGACCCAGAGGTAACAGATTATTCATCTTATAAGAAATCACATGATATTTAATTTAATATCCAACTAGAGTGTACCCGAGTAATTATTTACCTTACACGATACATTATGTCAGTGAACAATAATCCTCTAATTCGACCCTCTCCTATCAGCAATTGAGGTAGCTAATATCCCCGTTATCATGGGAAGGAATAACGCGTTCCAAAATAAGATTTGCAAATCTAATTGTTAATTATAAAGTTATAATCTACAATGGGAAAGATTTAACGTTTCCTGGAGTATGACAAATAAATGAGTATCCGCCGTATCTTTCAGGTCGAAGTTGAGCTGAACAGGGGTCAGCCATCTCGTCCGGTCGTGGAGAACGTCGAGGAGGAGGAAGTGGGCACTTCGGATGCACCTCTTTCTTCCCAGAGTTCAACCATTTCCGGACAGATTTCGGAAAAGGGAAATCAGAAGCAGAGTCCATCGCAGGACCAGGACTCCGAGTCCTTAGAAGGCAGCACTACGACCGAAATTCCCACCACCGAGTATCCTTCGGCGATGGACAAGGTGGCTTTGGACCTGTACGCCTTCCTTCAGCAAGGCCAAAGCAATCTCGTCGACTCGAGTAATTCCGACAATTATTCCGGCGAGAGTACCACGGTATCCGAGGACGATGCAACCACCGATGCACTTTCGACCACGGAATTAGTAACCACAACGTCAGCCGAATTTGTGACAACGACTACGACTCCTACCACGACCACGACCACGGAACCAACGACAACCACCACCACAACCACGGAGCCAACCACCACGACCAGTGCCCCACTTCCTGCTGGACGTGGGAAGTTCCGGAGACCTGGAATCGGCGCTCCTGGTACCAGAAATCGGTAAAAGACCATTAAATAACTTAAATTCATGCTAAGCCAATAATTAACACCTTTTAGCAACATTGATCTACTAATCTTCGATCACTACTTGCCTACGCGCAGGAAAAGATTTGCTTTATTTAACGAAATCGTTTGCATTTCAAAAACCGTTTTCGTTGAATGAACCGAATTCTGGTCCACTTGACCAAACTCATTTACTTCTATCAACTAAAGTGTTTTGGATAAATCGCTTTGATAATTTTAAAAAATACTTTAGTGAATAAACCAAATGTTTTAGGTGCGCGTACGAAATTATCCTGATAATTATCAGGGGGTGCTCTGCCGCAATGTATGACTTCCAAAAATGATTGACCAAAGAATTTTGTCATGTCATCTAAATATGTGGCCGTATAATGGCCGTATTTTGTGGTCAAACCAACGCAAATATTATTTCTTTAAGAAAAAGGAATATTTTTCGGTCTATATCAGTGGTTGCTCGAGACGTTCGTATTGATTCACTCTAAATTAACTACAGCCATCTTCATCTGCTTTTTTCCGTCTGTGCGGTTCACAGTGTAACTCTTACACCTCATTGTATCGTCCCGCATTGTATTTATGAATTGTTTCAATTAAGTAATCTCGAATCTTTGTTCAGTTTCAAGTCAAACGGTGGAAGCACGACCAGCACCGAGGCGTCTGCGGAGCCAACCCAAAGAACCCGAGGAAGGTTTGGCTCTAACGGAAATGGAGGCTACAAGAGACCAAGACCCGGACAAAAGCCGGTGGAAGAAGACATCCAAAAAGATTCATCCAGTTCCGTGAACTCGGAGAAATCTGCGCCAGGGCGCAACAGGTTCCGTGGCACCGGGACCAGGAACGCGATCAGCACCACTCCGGCTTCGGCCACGATTTCCGGATCTTCCCAGACGGGAACCTCTAGTCCTGCTCGGCCAAGCTTCAACAAAATCAACTTGAATCGCAGAAGAGGTCGACCAACCACGACCTCGCCCACGACTAGTGAGGAAACCAGAGAGAACCCTGAAAATGGACACACCGATGCCCACGAGGTGACAACCTCCAAGCCAAGCACGAAACCTCGACTTCCCGGTACCGGAACCAGACCCATCAGGCCTGGTGCCAGGATTGGTCTGAGACCAAGACCTGGACAAGCCACCAGCACCACGACCGTTCAACCGGAAGTCTCGGAAGCACCTGTCGAGGAACCTGCCGGAGAGGGAACCGAAGAGGAGACCCATGAGGTAGTTAATCTGCTATTCTACTAAAATTCTGTCGTCCCGCTTCTAACAATTATTACACCTCGTTCCACCAATCTCAATTGAATCATTGATTACCTAGCCGTAGGTTAAAGTTAACGTCTAACAACTTCCAATGTCTACATACGTCTATACGTTTTAGAAAATCCCTGGGGGAATTACGTTTGTAGACGTTAGTCTACGACCAAAGAAACGAAAATACTAACGTTTAACTTGTAAGTTAATCACGGGATAAAAACGTAGTGTTCCACCGCATTTATTTAAAGGGTTATTAACTAATCGTATACATTATTTGAAGTATGCTGAATTGTCGGTGAACGGTTTCGCGTGATTGTCTGATACTCCGACTGATTAGAAAGGATAGAAGATGCGCCCTTATCAAGACACGAAGTCCCCCTAGCTTCATGCAAGAACTTATTTGACAGACCCTAGCCTCAAGAAGTAAAATTCTTTGGTTAGGAATTAATATAAAATATTTTCAAGCGTACATCGATTATTAAGAAATTGTTAATAGAATGAGATACATCTTCATCCGTTTCGACATAAGATGTTAATTCATACTCAATGTAATCCATATTTTCCTCACGTTTGTGGCATCTTTAAGTTGAAGTTCAATTAACTGAAGCTAAACAATCGAATTTGACTGGTTAATCTAAACGGCGATTAATGGAAATTAAACCGCCGTTAAAATGTGGGGGATCGTGCAACTCGTAACCGAGGATTAGCTTTCTAACCGAGGTTGGTGGAACCGGGCATTAGAGATTACGCGAAAAAAAGAATTAACTCGGCCTTAACTTCGGTGATTACCTATTCTTCAAAGATAAAAACACCGCATCATTTAGCATTGAATTAAGGTTGACAGGTAAAATTGTTGTTTAATTTTTTTTAGAGAATTTGAATAGTATGCTCGCAATGTAGGACAGAGTTCAGTTATACCGATATCATTCCATTAACGTAGGTGGGAAGAAATTACACCTGCATTGAATAAAAGTACAATAGGCTCATAACCCAAACACGTCTTCGATACATATTACGGTACTTGGTCAGCTAAAATTCGAATCATGTACGTTTTCCGTTATTTTTGTCACCAACGTGACTAAATTGTACCGTTAAAGGTGCCACACATTTTGTCACTAATTTTTGGTCATTTTCTTACAAACCGCGATCCTATAACCAGCTTTTCTAATACAGTCGGTAATGTTATTTCGCGTGATTAATTTAGATATAACAAATTGAGAAATATATGAGGAAACTAGTTCGAACGTTCCATTTTAAAGGTGAAGTGAAATCCCCTTCAAATCAGTCGATTCGAATACAACACTTTTTTTTTTTTAGAGGTATTAGACCAAATTGTCCGAAACTTTGACACATCACTCCTGATCATTTAAGAATTGTCCTGACACATTCAAAATTTTGATTTATGGAAAACATTTTTTAACTTAACCTTGACCAGAATCAAAATGGCGTCGAGCTCTCATATTTCGATCAATATACAATTATCGAAAGCTCTGATACGTGAAACGAAAGGGTCAGGACAATTTTACAACAATTTAGAACACTCTGGTAATCGATAAACCCGCATTTGAACGGGATAAAGGTAAAAAAAAGTATTGTATGCGCTTCTATGCTAAAACTAACGAACGTCGGCGACATAGGCATTTAGAAAAATCTTTTTTATCGACGTCGATCAAGTTCCTCGACGTGTTTCACTTGACCTTAAGATGGAAAAGAAAGGATCGATCATTGGCCCAATTCGCCCTGGAATGTGAACTTTGAACGCCGATTAGGAGTTCGGGGTACAAAAGAGTTCCGTTCCTCGAAGGTGAACCACCTTCTCGAATCCTGAACGGTCCGGCGACATTTTTAAGGCGAGATTAAGTACGAGGACGAATGACGTCACTTGCGATCTTCTCGCAGTCACTTTCACTGGGTGGCCTTTCAAAATGTCACTGCAAACGGCCGTCGGGTTTTCGCTCTTTTACGCGAGAGTAAGTTAGCCCAAATTCAATCTATCGTTTGTTTCACGATAATCGTTCTTTACGCCATAGCAAGAATGCCGGCAAAATCAATTATAGCAAAGACTTCCTCTAACCCTTTGACTACTAAGAGCGCCTAAAGGCGCCCTACGTTTGGTCCAATATTGCCTGCACGGTCAGACGAATTTCGCCTATATGTCGAAATGGCTCCCTGTTCAAAGGTTTAAAGATATCTAACCGCAAGAAGTTATCTTATCCTTTTTCCTTTTATGTATAATTCCTTAACATTCAATAATTAAATAAAATAACCCCGGAATATCCCTAGCCACGAAAAACCAGCAAAAGTAAAAGCACGAAATATTTTATATCTTACAATAGCTTATAAGAAAGTAATTATTAAATCTTCTTACGACTTGAAATGACGCTAATCAAAGTCATCTATTCTTTTATTTTGATAATTATAATTTCTTGCTAATCTTTCACTAAATACTAAGAAACCATTTCACAGTGCATGATTTCCTGTAGTTCTATACTTTTTACTACTGATTATATTTATTAACTTTTTACTACATGATTAAGCCAAGAACACGAATCCTGCTACATCCTACCTAACTAAACGAAGTTACACCGATAGCGGGACATTTGCACCTTTAACAAAGTACTGCATTACTAATAAAGTTCTGCTTTTACTGCAGCAATAATTGCACCAATAGCAAAAATATTTGCAATTTTACCGAGCACGGATATAATCACGGTAGAGCTTCATTTAGAAGGAATGCTTGCTAAAGTAGCAAATAAATTTGTTGAAACAGCGGGAAAGCTATCGTTGTGCTACTCGATATGCAATTCGTTATCGCGAGTAAAGAAAGAATATTGCACCTTTGAATAAACTTTTTGGCACTTTTGTTGCCCTGGTAAAGTGATACTCGTTTTTTTTTTACCTGTTGCACATAGAACGAATAAAATTCTAAACAAGAATTGTTGCCGAGCGATTTTCAAGTGTTCATATTTCTTGTTACGACTGTGTATGTGTTTTTCCGCGCGTGCCGATAGATAAACAGTAATTTTGTTTGTTTAAATTCCAGGCCCCTGCGGAGACCAGTCCACCAGCTAAGGTGACCACGGTGAACCCTTTGAACAAGCTGCGAAACCGAAATCGTCTTCAGGTTCAGCCTAAGAGCACGACGCGTTCTCCGATTTCCCTTACCCCGAGGAGATCACCGTTGTTGCCTCGAAGGAAGACAACCGAGGCTCCTGCTCCCACGGAAGCCGACCACGAAGAGGAGCCGAGCTCGGAGGTCTCCGAAGAAACGGAAGCCACGGAAGCCTCGTTACCGGAAACGAGTACCGCAGCCAGCACCAGGCACGAGGAGACCAGAGGTCTCAGCGGGCTTCTGGCTCCTAGACGCAGGATAGCACCGAGACGTCCTGGACAGATCATTTCCAGGGTATAGGTTTAATCGCTGCCCGGTTTTCCGGCACTTCCGGTACGTCCTGGAGGAATCGACCAGCTCGGAAGTGCCGAACTGCCCCCAGGGGAATGCTGCGAAGCGACAAGGACCTGCCTTGATGTCCTTTCGAGGATAAGCTGATGAAAAAGTGCTGGGCACGTCACTGGGGACATCGATGCTTTGTCTTTGAAAGCGGGAGTTTATGAAATTTCACTGTTTGACCGGGGGAAAGGATACCGTTTTGCTCACGAAGTATGGTGATATACAACGCCATGTATTGAAATGGTCCCCACTTTGGGGGCCCAGGATTTTCCGATTTTCTCCGATGTAGGGCCGAGAGCGCACTTTCTCAATGAAATTTTACAATTAAAAGTTATCGTTCGCTAGTGTAATTGCGTTTAAAACATCACATTATGCATATCATGCGCGGATTATCGTTTCACTTTGCGTATATCGATTATATTCGAGGGTGAAAAATTATAGTAGCATAAAATACAACGCCGCTCGAATTATCTCGAGTGTGCACAGTTTGGCCTGTTTAGCGCGCTCGAATTAACTCGAGCGCACAAGTTAAGAGGTTAATTGCAAAATTAAAAGTATCTTAGGTAATTTACATCGGTAGGAAACGTTTTGTTCATGTAGGATTAGAGTTCCCTCATTTTCCGTAATTAGTGCTCACATCGTTAGATCAGCGATAATCTGAGATCCTGGGTCCCGATTATGTGGTTACTTTCTGTGAAACCGACCATTCATGTCTCCTTATACTACTTCATTGTTTTACTTAATGAAGGTGGTTGTAAAGGATTTCTAAAAATTGTGGAATCTTTTTGGAAAATTGATTCTTCGAGTGCATGATTCAATTGTGCTTTTTTACTTCTCAGGGCCAGTTGCACCAACCAAGTGATTAGAGTGTAAATTCCTTAACTGCTTTAGAAAATTTTGGATTAATGAAATTCGTGTTGCACCGGTAAAAATTACGCTACTCGAAGTTTAAAATCCGCGGAATAATTACCTGAAGTGGGGTGATTAACTTTAATCAGACGTTAATTCATTCTTCATTCAGAATATAAATACATTAGACCCTCGGAATATCAATCAATGCACCTGAGCATTTTTTTTTACTTTGGGTCTATTTGAAAGTATCCGAGTTGATAAGGCACTAATTTTACAACTCATTAACCAACATTTTGTGGAATTAAAAGAGTGTGGTAGTAATTGGTCCATCCCCGTTTAGACATCAAGGCAAGTTTTTATATCGCAAAGATAGTTCGGAAAAAATTAAATTCGCAATAGGAGTACGAAAGGAAAACACTCTCGTGAGGAATATTCAAAAGACCTTGATTTTGGCTAATATGCCATTTCCATAAATACTCAATGTACCGAAAGTTTAAAGTCGAGATATTTTCCGTCGGTGCCGAAAAATCGAAGGGCGATTTTAGGCGAAATGGGCCGCCCACTTTCTCGTTTTTTTTTTTCTGTTCTATTATTTTGGAAAGCTTGGTACATCCTTTGCAAGCGGAAAGCTAGTCTCCGCCTGGATGCACTTCCTAATATTCTGCGAGTGCCATTCGAGTGCCAGCGTGGAATAGTCGTTCTTTTTTCTCGAAAAAAAGAAAAAAAAGATGAAAAGATGAAGCAAGAAAGGAAAAAAACAAAAAGGAATTGTGCTATCCTCAACGATTAGTACACGTACACTGAAGCCCGTGACGATCAAACGAGCAAAGGTCGCTCTATTTATGCGATCGAAGGTTGTGAATGAATAAAACTATAATGTACGAGAATAAAAGAGAGAGAGAGAGAGAGAGAGAGGGAGAGAAAGGGAAGTTTGAATGGTGCGTGAATGTAAATAACGTTACTCGTTCGATTAGCGTCCTGCGTCGAAATTTCTCAGCGCGTGAGATTTAATCGGAGATTAAATCGAGGATTATAACCATTAACCGGGCAGTCTCGTTTCTCGCGGGAGATGACTGCCGACGGTCACGGTCACAAGTGGTAACGATAACGACTATTAGATATATATTTAATTCGACTCGACTTGCGCGATCACTTTTATTTAATGAATAAACAAAGTACGGTCTTACTACACTCGCCAGAGATTGGACCGCGCAGGTTCATTTATACAGCAAGAACGACGCGGCGATGCTGAAGTTTCACTGTTACACTATTTTTGTATGACATAGTGCCCCGATTTACTTGTAAATATTTCAATTAAACATCTGTAAAACTATAGTTCGGTTTTTATTTCTTCCTTCCAGGTGAGCCTCGATGCAAAATGGCATTTAGAGCGTTCCCATGAAAGCTTGATTTCCTGTCTTCTTAGATAATCACTTACGCTTTCCTAGATATTTGCATCTATAT
>NW_019394558.1:62077-75487 GCF_000612105.2 Orussus abietinus | reverse complement strand
CCCACCCCCCCACGGACTCGCGTCGCGAGTACCTCGGCTCGCACTGCGGCAAAAAGCCCCATCTATGGGGGGGGGGGCAAACTGGGGGGGAAAAAAAAAAGAAGAAAAAACGCGGAAACTAGGTAAAAACGCAGCCGACCAAGCAAGCGGCCGGGGGAGGGGGCGAGTCGCCCTTAGCCGGTGGTCGTCGGCGAGAATTGCCACTTTCTTAGCGAGCGCGTTCTCATCGATCCCTTATCGATCCTTGCGAGGGTCCGCGAAATGAGGGGGGAGTGGGTGGGGGTGCGGCGATCTTATCGGGGGAGGGGACTGAGCCCGTTCCCTTTGCGGTCTCGCGGTGAACCCGCTCCTTCCGGGGAAAGGTCAATTTAATTCGCCGCGATCTCGCGGTGTTATCGGCCCAGTGTACGGTCACGGGGTGGGGAGGCGGCTAAGGGGGCGATTTGCGCCCCCTTAGACTTTTACCTGATAACGCGAACCCTTGCCCTATCCTCCCCCCGTGTCCATCTCGGGAACGAGACACGGTTCCCCGAAGCGAGTATAACGTAATCGCGCCAATTGAGCGCCCCGTTTCCCGCGCATTGCCCCATTGCCCCCCTCTCCCAGGAGGGGGGACCGAGACCTCCAGGGCCAATGATCACCTCGAGCCCCGGCAATTTCTCGCGTTTCTCATTCCTCCTTTCCTTTTCCCTTTTTTCCCTCGTTCCCACCTCCCGATTGAGTATTCAGAAAGTCGCGCCTCGCCCCCTCCCCCAACGGGGGGAGGGGGGACGGGACGGGAAAAGGGGGAGGCACCGACCCCTACCTGGAAATAATTTATCAAAGAGAAAAGCGACTCCTTTCTACCTGTCGCTTGGTACCTGGGGGGGGGGGGCAACGGGGGGCTCGAAGGGAAATATCGGGTGTCGCGGTCCCGCCGGGGCGGGACGACCCTTCGATCCGTTCGATCGGTTCGATCGGTTCGATCGTAGCCGATCGGCGCCCCTCGGGGTCCGCCCCTTCCCGCGGACAAAGGGGTAACCCGCCGTAGGGTCGAGAGAAACGGAGAAATCGGTTACGTCGTCGGGCCTGGTGGGGTGGGGGGGGGGTTCGCCCCCCGACAAAGTGTCCTCCGCCGAATGCCGATCATTAATTCTTAACGAACGCGAGAAGAGGGCGAAACGTGAGAACTCGCGCACTCCCCCCCTGTGAACGTCGACCGCCCCGGGCGAACGGGTGGGGGAGGGGGGGCGGGGGGACTCGCGGTCGAAGGGAAATCGTTATAGGTTTCTTCCTCTCTCTTAGCTTTCCGTTTTCGGCAAGGGGCCGCTTTAATCGCTTCGGACGCGAACGCTTCCTCGCGAGGGAAGGAATACCCGGGGAGGGCGTGAGGGAAGAGGGACGCCGAAGGGGTGGCAAGGTGGACGCGCCGTCGGGGGGCCGGAGGGGATCAATCGATAGGGAAATATCGGCACGAGGATGAGTTAGAGAAGAAGACGGGGCGCCGCGGGGGGGTGGTGGGTAGTGGGTGGATGNTCAATAACGCTCCATTTTGGGGGGGGGTCCGGGAGTGAGGACAAACTCGGAAACATCGTCGCGGAAAGTAAGGGACGGGGCCAGGAGTAAAAGGAGGATCGTCGTCGGGGCGAAGACCCGAGGAAGACATCTCTCCCCTGCCTCCCCCTTACCGGAGGAGTCCCCCCTGCCCCCCGTCCGCCCCCGCTCGCACGTCGAGTGTAACAATACTCGAGAAAAACGAGCCTCCCAAGGTGTAGGCGCGCACGGTGATCTCGAATGCCGGGATACGACGAACCTCACGAGGGGAAGGGGGGGGGGACGAGACCGGGGGGACCCGTGGGGGGGTTTTCTTTTTCACTCGCCTTCCCGGCGTTTAACGACGATTTCGATCGTTTACGACTTTAATAATTTAGGCGCGGCTCGCGGGCCCGACGCTCGACACGTTTTGGCTCGTAAACCGCGCGACTAAATCCGTATTTATGGGGAAGAGGTGCCCCCCCCCTTCGGCCCCCCGCGATTCCCCCCGCCCCGGGCCCTCTGTCGAGATCGCTCGAAAGAGACAGGGTCGATTCTGTCGCGCGGCAAAATCCCCCTCAAGGTCTCCCGGGATCGTCCCGTTCCACCCACTCGCTCTGGGGGGGGAGGGGGAGGACGAGGGGGAAACGGGGGAAGGACGCGAAAAAGGATCCTCGCGGATTCTTGGGGGAGGTCAAGGCTGCCGACCCTCGGGCAGAAGGTCGCGGCCAATATCGGTTATCGTCGGTGATATCCTCAGAATTGTTCGAGGGGGGGGCGGGGGAGGTCGAGAGGGGGGCACGGGGCACCGCGTCGGGATGTTTGAGGGATGTCCTGCCGAGGCCGGGTCGGGCAAAGGTCTCACGTCCTGGACCTGTCCTGGTCCGACGTACTGTCAGGGGGTGGAGGGGCGGCCGGGGGGAGACCTCCCCTGGGGTTGCCCGGGGTCAGGGTTTTTCGGGGGTGTCCTTTCCACTCGGCACCCGGACGCTTCCTGTCCCGCGTCCTGGATCCTGACCTCCACCGATCTCCCGTTGACTTAAATGCGATTCCTTCGATTTTTATGTTCCCTCCCCCTCCCCAAAAGTTTGCTTTTTTTCTTTTCCTTAAGGGTGGAGGCGACCTCTCTTACACTCACCGATTCGTCGAACCGCAGGACTCATCTACGCTCCTTCCGCCCCGGTAGGTCCTGCAACGAGAAAGCGAAGAGTTAGTGTGGGTCTCTTAATGTCTAGGGGGNGGGGCGAATGGGGCGAAAATGGCGATCCGCGATTTTAGACCCGCGGGGGCGGGGGGGCGACGCCTCGGTTCGACGCGAGTCGATGCGCTCTCCGTCCCTGAGAGGCGGGCATTTATTTTTGTCGCGATGGCCCGTATTCTCGCCCGCGAGTGGAACCCGCCGCTCGCGTGCGCGCGCATTCGCGCGTGTGCGCCCGCGCACACGCGGCGCGTGGGCGGCGGCGCGCCGGGCCCGGCGAGCCTTCAAAGCGGACGGCTCTCGGCTCGGCTCGGATTAATAAGCGGCTGCGGATCACCGCGGAGTCCTGCGAACACCGGGGGCCTAGTTTGGGCCTTATCGGGCCCTATCGAGACGCTACTCTGACCGATGGAAACTGACGGAGAACCGTCCGTCGCGAGTTTCCGCATTTAGGAGGCTCCTAATGCCTCATGATTCTACCTTATCAATGGTTATCGCCCCTCTTGTCGCGTTTTGGGCCCGGTCCCCCGGAGGCCCTTTTTCTTGGGGTGGGAAATCGTTCCCCCGACTTGGGGGAGAATTCTGCGAGGGAGTTTGGGGAAAAGCGTGAGAAGGGTGAAAAGTGTCACTCTTAGCGGTGCCTCGTTCGGATGACCCTCGAGGGTGTTTTGGGCCCGACGGGCCCACGTGTGGAGAGGCGCGGAAATGCGCGGAGAGAGGTTGAGAAACCACGGGGAAATAATAGCGGCGCGGCGGCGTTGCCGAGGCCCCATTTGCATTTCTAATTGCGGCCGCGCCGTTAATAACTAATTAACCGGAGGTCCGGCTCCGCAGGGCGGAGAGAGAGAGGGGGAGAGCCGGAGAACGACCGCTTACGCAATGTCCCGCGCGCTAGCCGTCGCTAATTAATCGCCGGTTAATCAAGACTTTTTGCCCCGGCCGCCCGCGCTCCGGAGGCGGCCTCCACTCGCCGGCTAAATCGAGAGAGCCTGGCTTCACGGCTTCGGGAATTGCTTAATTGCCCCGCCGCTCGATCCGCGGGAAACCGATATTGTGACACCTCCCAGTCGCGTTTCCCTCGAGCCCCGGGCCCGGAAAATGGGCCCGACCACCGGGGACCGCGGAGGAAAAAAACATACGGCAACCTCACGCCCTAGAACGGAAATTCGAAACACCACGGGACCTAGTTACACCCTAAATCCTTAACCGCGACCCTGAGGGACCGATCATCGAAAATGGGACTCAAGGCCCCGTACGTTGGAACAGCCGAGGACCCACGTCACTAATGAGTCGATCATCAACAATGGGACCGAGGGCCGTGTTTCTCGGAACCACGTCGCAAATGAGGTGATCACGAGAAATGGGACCTAAGGCCCCGCTTCTTTGACTCGTCGCATAGGAATCCCACCGCCACGTCACGAGTCGATGGTAAAAAATGGGACCGAAGGTGGTACACGTCGGAGTCGCCGCCCAAGAACCCCGTCACCGATCATCGGTGGGCCTGAAATGGGCCCTACGGTAGGTTCCTCCCCATTTCCACGGGAAGGTACCAAGAAAAAGGGGGGAAAGTATCTGGAATATAAACCGGGGGGAGGAGGCAGAGGAGGTGGCCGACTTAGGACCGAGTCGCTATCCTGGAAAACGAGTTCTCCGAGAGCGCGATTTATTCAAATGGTCTTAGGCACGACAATGCGCGACCGATCGCGGGGCCCGACCCCGGCAGGGAGGAGGATCATAATTTATGCTCGTATCCCCGCGCGGCATTATTGCGGATATATACGCGGTGGCGAATTTATTAGGGCCGCGGTAAGAAAGGTGGGGGTGAAGGGGGGCCTTATTTACGGCGTCGCGACGCCCCCCGACGAAGGGCCCGCGCAGCACCGACACCTCACTCCCCCGGGCCGATTTTTTGGGCCCTATGTCACCACGGGTCAACCTCGTCGCACGACAGATCCTTCACAACGTCACTGTGGAACTCGGGGACCGTCGCGGGGGGTCCTGGAGGGCCCAATACCTACGTGGGCCTTATGGGGCGCACCGGCCACGAGGTACCGCGGTAGCAGCGATAAGCGCGTCGCGACGCCGACGACGTTCTGTTTTCCGGGCCGGAGGGTGTCCACCCTTATTGTTGACCTAACTAGGAGAAGTCACTTTTCATCGGCGACTTCTGGCGCGACGAAGGACGGCGCTGGGGGGGTGGNGGGGGCGAGGGGCAGCGGGGGCCGAAGGGTGCGTCCCAGATACCGTACACGAGTAAGAGTGGATTCTTACGAGCGCGGGTGCTCCTCGTAGGGAGGGAAACGAGGAGTGAAAAAGCACCCCTTTAAGGGGGTCGATTTTACTCCCCCCGGGGAGATTGGGACCCTCTCGGGGCCCCAAGTCAATCCCTGGGACTCGTTCGATCTGTCACAGTTCGGCGGAAGTTTCCGAAAATCGAGAAAGGACAAGGGGGTAAGAATCTCTGGGGGTGTGGGGGGGCACTACCCCTCTGTCACGCGTCTTACGCAGCCTTGGACGTACCCCCTTGATCTCGTGGGATCCGAGGCAAAAGGGTGGAGGTCGCTCCCCTCCCCCAGGTCCTCTCAGGTGGTTCGCCGTGACGTGTGGTGGGAACTCGGGCACATGTCGCCGGAATTCCACCTTGGGGGTGGATCCGCCCCCCCCCCCCATGTGAGGTTGCCCCCAAAAACGTGTAACGATCGGATTGTGAACGAGAGGGAGGGTATAGAGATCCAGAGAGTCCCGGGAGTCGTTCCGCGTCCCTCGGGGTGTCGGGGCCCTAGGGCCCCCCGCCGGCTCGGGGGGACCCGGCCGTCATCGATGTCCCCCCCTCCCCCCCCACATATCCCGGTATACTGGTATAATGGCATCGGGCCGCGATTCGGGCGACGCTAACGATATATCTCGGACTATTGTCTCGCGGGCTGGGACAGTCGCGGCCATTATATCAAGATTAACTCTGCCCCCCTCCCCCCCTCCGCACGTCCCCCCGTTCATCCCACCTCCACCGAGGGTACAGAAGGTACCTCACGGCCCTCTCGGTGGCCCCGGAGGGGCCCGGACGCCCTCGCTCGCCTTATGGCATCCGAGGAGCCACCCACTCCTCCCTACACTCCAGAGTATATGTGCATATGTGGGGGGTAAAGGGAGGGGGTGTCCCAGGCAGAAGGGGGGGGGGACGAGGGTGTATGCTAGGCATCCGCGGAAGAGGACATTATAAGGAGTTATGAGGTCCTGCCCGGTACGTGCCCATCCACCGCGGGGACCCCTCCATCCTTTCTCCCTCCCGCCGGCCCACNCCCCCCCGTTCAACCCCCAACCCTGTTATCGGAGAATAAATTCAGGGGCACCGATTTAATTAATAATTAGAGTGTCGTCGATATCCAATTCATTGGAAGGTGATCCGGATGCCGGGTCGTTATGGGGTGTAGATTTTGAGGGCGCCTTATCAGGGGTGGGAGGTTTGATAAGGGAGGCGTTCACCGAGAGAGGCAAGGGTAGCGCCGGACCGGGGTTGGTTAACGCCTCCGTGTTAATTAGGCAGCGAGGACCCGGGATTCGGGGAAGGCTGGTCTCCTCCCCTTCGTGGGGGGTGGACACCCCCGCGGGGGCAACCACCCCCACCCGCGGCCCGTCTGGTTAGCGCATGTATAATTAGCGCGACGAGGTGGCGCGGAAGGGTGGAGTCTGCCGTACCGCGCATGTGCCAGCATCCCTCGATAACGCATTCATAACGCCCCCGATGGCCACCCCCGCGTGGACCGGCGCTTATCAGCGTTTTTACCCGTTATCAGAGCTGTCGACGATATGGTCTGATATTTCGACGGGTTGGGGATCCATCGAAAGTGGTCCCACTCGATTTACACCCTCCACCGTAACTTTAATCGTCATCTTTTTCCGGTATATAAAATCATCCCTTGTAGGGTTAATTTAAGGGTGTCTTCAGTTAGAAGCTTCGGTTCCAATTTCTGAGGAGATGGATTGATATGGGGTTAATTCCAGTCATTCTCGGGGGTTTTAATTGCAAGGCCGCGGGGGTGGCCCGGCCCGGCTGCCACCCCTTCCTGACTCCCACCCCCGTCTCGGCGGCGCCTTCGCCTTTCGCTTTTAGGGGTGTCGGCCGGCAGTCGGGGGTGCTCGGTGTGCTTTTCCGGGTGCTTGAGCACGACACATGTCGCCGGCCAGAGAGGACTTCTCCCTCGCCCTAGCCCGCCGCGGCGCGTCCACCCCCCGACCCCGGGGGTGGACGCGCCGCCGGGGCGGAAGAGACGCGTGGCTCACCCCAAAGACACGGTATCATCCGACGCAATTAGAGCCGGCTTTCGGTCATCGACACGTCCACCTACAAGCTCTCATCGGTGATCGGTCTCGGTCTTACGGAATTGTCATCATGGTCCGAAATGTGCGAAAAAGTGGGAAAAAAAAAAAAAATGCGAAACCAAAACCAAGGCGAAGATTTTTATCAGCCCTTCGCAACCTTATCACCTCCTAGCGCCTTCACTCATCCCTTCTATCAATTAAATTATGCTGGATTGAGGAAGAATCTTTGCCCAAATCATTCTTTACGGCGTGGATCGAGCTTATCGCCTTAATCGGAATGATTAAGGGGGTGGAGGGTGAGGTGTCATGCGGGGGGGAAATCACCGCGGCAGGGTTTCGCGAAGAGAAAGACCTTGTCCACGGTATAGGTACGCCCGGGGTCTAATTAACCCTCCCGCGCGCAGACCGGCGCCTCCACCCCGGGTGAAACACACTCACCCCCAGTGCCCCACCGAGACGCCCCCCCCCGCAGCCCGACCGACCCCCAAGCGCTACGCCGAGAAGTAATAATCCCAGAAAATTTCATTACCTCCCGATAATAATTCAACCCTCCTTTTTATAACGTTGTCGGTTCACCTTCGCGCCCCCGGGGGCGTCTCACCCCTTTGCTCTCTGCCTAGGGGAGTCAAAGGGTTGTAACGAGGAATAAAAGAGCGGCCATTGCGCGTTGCTCGTCCGATTTTTAAGAAAATCCCGAGGCACCGGTTCGATGATTCAGGGGGAAGTAGGGGGTGCTTCCCACCCCCTGGAAATAAAGGTACCAGGGTAACGAGGATTATGGGAATCGCGACGAGCCGGCTTAGCGTAGAACGACCAGGGGCGCGATCCCGGGGAAGTAGAATTTATATTAATATCTCGGAGGGGGTGGGCCCTCCGCTTTTCCACCCTCTTATGCACCAGCGTCCATTTGCGGACGTAATGTCCACCCCCGCGAAGTGGACCCCTCGGGCTCTCGGTTTCTTTTCCACCCCTACGGCTATCTCGTGGCTGGATAGCCACGCCAATTTCCCGCGGAATATTTAGCCCTATTTAGGGGTTGAATTCCCTTCAATTAAGCCGAATAAATTGCCGATCCACCCCCGTGGAAGGAAGGGAGGAAAAGCGACGTCTCCTAAGAAGCGCGCTCATAAATGCGGCGTGTCGATTTCTAGAAAGAAATCCCACATGGGGGGGAGGGTGAATATCGAGAAACTGCGGGGGGGGATGGTTAATAAAAAAGATAAAGCCAAAACGAAAATGGCGGTCACTCGAGAGGGGCGATAATTCGCGGAACGATTAATCATATTAATTGCACCGAGCGGAACCCTCCCGGTCGGAGGGAAGGGAGGGGAGGTGGCAGAGTTTAGCTACTTAATTATAAATTGTAATTAGCTAGGGGCCCGGATGGCCCGCGGGGCCGATTAATTAACCGGCCCTCCAGATATTAATTATTAATCGCCGGGCCCAGTACGCATGCTGGCGACTTCTCTCGTGGTTGCCAGTCGCCTCGTAATTCCCCGCTAATTGCCAATAAATCCCGCTCGGCATAATTAATTGTAAAAATCGGGCCCCGAATGGCGATAAGGCCCCGCCCGAGCCGGGGCCCCGGTGGAGGTTTTCGCACGGCTAACCATTCCGAGATGGCCAAGTAATTAAGCTGTAATTCTCCGATCAGTCATGGAGATTCTCCCGCAAAAGCGAGGTAAATCGATGTCGAGTGCGCGATCGGGGCCGCGCAGGTCCCCGGGATCGATTGGGCCTGATTGGGCCTGATTGGGCCGGTAGCGCGACTCGGGCGCTAATTGCGCGTCGCTACGTTGCGGCGAATTGAGGAATTAAAGGTAGACGGTGGTTAATTGGCAGCTCGGTCCCCGTCCTTCGGGGGACGGTAAACACCCCCTTCCCCGTGGGCCTCGCGCGGGGCCTTACGGAGTGTGCGCGTACGCGTGTACCTCTCCCCGAGGCTCGTCGGCGATAATTAACGGCGGTCATTCGTCGTCGTGTCGTTGTCGCGTCGGGTTGTCGGTGTCGGTGTCGTCGTCGTTCCCGTCGGTCCCGCCGTTGTCGGGCCCCGCCGATCGGAATGCGCCCGGGCCCCGATCGAGCCGGTCCTCCATGCTTACACGAGTACCCGCGTCGGGCCCCGAGTTCCCGTTGACGGTAGAACAGTCCCAGACGAGTTAACGCGAGTGTAAACGTCCGATACTAGCTCCCTAGAAAATAAGGCCCAAACTACTTCCGCACACCCGACATCCCGAAGACCATTCGTAATTTCCAGCAGAAGGAACAACTCTCCCTCCTGGAGAGACAAGGCCCAGGCCCAGTAGGACCCGCCGACATGCGGATGAGGATAAGGCCCAACCACCGTGGGCCTCAAGGTGTGCGCATCGTTGAGTGAGCCTCCAACCTACAATTAAGAATCGCGAAGGGAAAGTGTTCTCTCCGGGCAGGTCCCGTAGACCGAACGGGCCCCGGAAAAGGGCCTTATCCCGCGTGCGGATTCCGGGAATCCGAGGAGCGTTCCTGTCCGGATAGTCGGGATGAAAGTCGAAGGGTTCGCGGCGTGGCCGAGTGGAGTCGGGGCCCGTAAGGCCCCGGAGTAGGCGAGGTGCCCTCAGCGGGCCCCCCCTCGGAGCGCTCGGGTTGGAACGACCTCTGGTCTCTCTCTCCTTTTCTCTCTCTCTCCCTCCCTCTTCTGAGCGGGCCCCTCTCCCCGCGTGTCGGACGTGTCCGTCGTGTTCGTACACGGCCGACATACGGAAAGGTGCGTCTAATGCGAGGATAATTACTGGACGCAACTACGAGCCAATTATTGTGAAAGGACTGAAACTTTGCCAGTCGAGGAGCCGGAGGCTGACCGAGGCTTGTCGTGCGGTTAATTCGACTCGCAGGACTCCGGGATAGCAGCCTGTAGGTCCCCGGGGCCCGTGGGTCCCCGGCGAAAGGATCTCTCTGGGCAATTAGCGGGGCCTTATACCCAGGGAAGTGGGAAACTCGGGGCCCGACTCGGTTCGTCCGTCCTCGCTACCTCGGCGGGCTCGGAAAACTGCCGATAAGGCCCCTCGAGTTTTGGGCCCGCCAGTTCCGGCGAGAGTCGCGCGTTAATTGATTGCCAAGCAATTACTGTCAAGGATAACGAGTCGTACAATTAGTCAACAGATGCGTCATCTCCTCGTGTCCCCCAGAGGTGACGCCCCCCCTGCCCCCATGCCGCGCGATCTTCGGGCCCAGGGAGGGGGCCTCACGGGACCGGAAGTGTCCCCCCCGTATTTTCTACGTCGAAAAACCGGACGGTCGCGTTCTCACGTTAAATCATTCCTCCACTAACGAGTCCGCGTCGACGGCTCTCGGCCGTTAATTCCCCCCCCCCCATCCGCCCCCTCTCGTTGCATTCGCCGCTTCCAACTTTTATCGATCGTCAAACGATCCAGCGGGAGATCTTAAATGGCGGCGATAAAGTCGTTTCGCTTTTTTCCGCGACTGCTCGCGATCCCCCGATCGTTAAAAATCCGACGACTTTCTCTCCCGGGCCCCGGTGGGACCGAACCTCGAAATCGCTCGTAAGGCCCAGAATCTACGGTTCGCTGGTTAAATCGGGTTAATGCCGCTATCAGGGCTCGATGGGATGGAGATAATTTCCCGGGGACCCGAGCATCGGTCCCTGGATGTCGATCCAGGCCCAGGTCTTCCGGGGCCCGTTGACGTGACACGGGGACGGCGTTTCAATCGGTCCCAATTTCCGGCGTAACTTTTAACGCGAGGTCGATCGCGGACGTTCGATATCGTTTTTATTATCCGGGATGCAGCGGTGGTTCCGCGTTCCATGGGTTTGGGACTCACCGTGTAGGGAAGGGCGATCGGGGCCCGATCCGAGCCGACCGGTACTCGGGCCCAAAACCGATGACCTGTGTCCTCCAAGAGCACAGACCCAACCCGGGGCACATTAACCTCGTTGACTTCGAAGCACTGGGATTTATTCGCGAGTCGTGCGAGTAGACGAGAGCCGAGTGTCGGGTGGGCCTGATCGGCCGGGCCCCTCCGGGTCCATCGGGGGACCTCGCGACCCCCGGCACCCCCTAGATCCCTAACGGAATCTCGTAGATCCGCGGTTTCCGCGCTCCCTCGGCGATCCAAGGCGACTCCGAGTCCCCTCGTCTGTCGGGTGAGTGGTTCGAGTGGGTCCGGATGAGTCCCAAAACGAGTCCCAATTCTCGCGGGCGCGATGCGAGGGCGGGCGGCGGTCTCGGCTCCACGAGTCCCGGACGCAGCATGGGACCGCTGCCGGCGGGCCCCTCGGTCGTGCAGGGGTTGGGCCCCGCGAGATGGGACCCTCTTCGGGCCCTGCCTCGGCCAATCGGCGGCCGGCCCGCGGTCACGTGGCCGGGGGTGGCCGGGGGTGCGCCGCAGCTCGGGGCCTCCGCTCCGCACTCCGTCCGCGGCCGCCGCGGCGGCCGGTCGGTTCCGCGGGCCCCGGTCCCCTGCTCCCCCTCTCCTCCCCTTACTTCCGGCACCCCTCACCCCTGGGCCCGCCCCCGCGCTGACCCCGATCGGACCACTACGGGGTGACACCTGCTTCCGGCCGCGGCGACGCGTCGGGCCCCGCGTCTCGACGCGGTCGGGCCCGATCTCTCTCGCTCTCGTAGGGCCCCGGGGCCCGGATCGCTCGTTTTTGCCGTGCCGCGGCGTGCGTGGATCCGCGTCGAGACCGCCTGGTTCGCACGGAGCGTGCGCCTCGTCCAGCGTCCGACACGATACTACCTCGCTCCTCGTCTCTCTCTCTCGCCCTCTCTCGCTCCCTGCCGCCGTCTCTTTCCCGCGCGCGCTCGGCCCCCGCCGCCGCCCCTCCGTCGTCGCCGCCGACCCGCCCCCCACTACTGCCTCCGACGCCGGCCGCGGACGCTCCCCGGCCCGCACCCCCCCCCCCCCCGGGACGCGGGGCGGCGCGGCGCTCTGGTAGCCGCTCATTAAACAAACGCCTCGGTGACGTCAGGCCCCGATTCCCGGTAAATTCGACGAGCGCCGCGCGGCGGCCCCGATTTTCCCGGGCCCCGGAATTTGCATGGTCCCCCCCCCCCCCTCCGAGCCGCCCTGGAAATTTGCATGGCCCCCGAAGCCACCCCCTGAATTTGCATCGCTCCCCGAAAACCGCCCCCGGATTAGCCTGATGACGACCATCGGGCCCTAAGTATACGCGTAACGTCCACCTTCGGGCCCCGCGTGCCAACTGGCGCCCCCCCCCCCTTTCTTCCGGGGGCCTTTTCCCCCTTGATTCCGCTCTTCTTTCCCCTTTTTTCACCTTGGCTTATCCTTCCTCGACTTCGCCTCGTTCCTCGCGTTTTTTCCCTTTTTTCTTTTTCTTTTTCTTCTCTCAGCGACAAATTGCGGTACACGGGGAAAATTCGGGGCCTCATCGGGCCCCGCTTAAGGGGCCCCGGGATGCCGCGGGCGTGATTAGCATTCGACGCGTAATCGAGGGTGGTCCTCGGGGCCCCGGGTGAACGCGGTGGCCGTGCGACCCCCTACGCGTTTTCGGGCCCCGGTACCCCTGTACACGCGTGCGCGTACACATACATACAGGCGGCTTCTAGGTGTGTACACGCGTCTATGTACCCGCGCATGTACGCCAGGAGCGGACATATGGTCGGCTGGCTCGGCCGATTAGACACATTTGCATCACAATGCCAAAGTCTGCCCACCATCGGCGGGCTCGCTTTATTACCGGTGGAAAGAGAGAGAGAGGAGGAGGGAGTGGGTGATAAGGGGGTTGGAGGGGGACGGCAGAGAGAGAGAGACAGAGGCACCATGCGATCTGCCATAATGCGCCACTCCTCGAGTGGCGAAGAGAAAAAAAAGAATGTTGCAGCTTTTCGAGGGTCGCCCTTTGTTTACCGGCCCTTTTAACCCCTTCGGCAGCCTCCCGGGGGCGGTCCCCCCCGGACTACCCCTAACGATTGTCTTACACCGATGAACTCCACGGGATGATTTCCGCTATACTTTTTTCTTTTTTTCCTTGCTCCTCGAAAATTCTCTTTTTTTACCCAGATGAGAGGGGGGGGGGGGCGCGACGCTCGTTACGATCCATTGATAACGACGTCGATAATATCGTAAGCACGGCGGCCTTTTTGTCACCGTAAAGACGAGGAGTCGCGCGGCGATTTAAAAACCTTTTTTCGAGGCCAACCGGCCGGATTTTCGTAAATCTCCCTAATCGGGGAGGGGACGGGGGTTGGGGGGGGCGAGGAGCCCCGGCACGTGCCCGACTCGTATTTCCAGTTCTCCGCTCGAAATTCTCACTCGCCTCGCGATCGCGTAACTCGCGCGAGTAACGCAGGTGCGTACGTGCCTCACCTGTGCTGATTGCAATCAACGCGGGGTCGTGTCAAACCCCCCCCCCCCCCCCC
>NW_019394558.1:0-61857 GCF_000612105.2 Orussus abietinus | reverse complement strand
GTTCTTAATGTCCTCTCCCTTTTAACGTTCCTCGCTCTGCCCTCGAGGTCGAGCGGGAACATTTTTGCGCGCCGTCCCGCCCGTGCCCCCCCGGTCGCCCCCCCCCCTCCATTCGGACTCTCGATATTGAGTTATATCGGCGCCGTTTTCGACTCGGGGGGTGGGTGGGTTAGGAGGGAGGATCCACTCCGCGGAAATTCATTACCCCTCATCCCCAAGGGTCTATAGAGTTGACTATAAGTGTCGAGGGAGGGAAGGGGAAGGGGGTGTAGATAAGTCGCAATCAGGACGGTCGCGTGGTTCGTAGGGCACAATGTGGTGAGGTGTATTCCCGGCAGTCGCCACCTGCGAAGGTTCCGAGTCCGGCCCTCGTGTGTCTTTAGGTGTCATGAAATATGAACGACCCCCTTTCGAGTTGGGGGGGGGGGGCGGTGGGAGGGGGCGGAGGTAAGGGGCAACGATCGCGGGACGCGAGCCCCCCCGACGGATCGACCGACCGGATCTCGAAGTTTTACAGCCGGGGTTGCAACCCTCCGCGGTATCCCCCAGCGGTTACGTGGGTACGCAGCCAAGAGAGAGAGAGAGAGAGAGAGAGAGAGGAAGAAGGAAAGAGAGGAGTGGGAGGAAGAGGGAGAGAGTGAGACCACCCACGCGCACCCCGGAGCAACCCTGAAACTCCCCTGCCACCGGCGGCGGGGGCTCGCGGCCGACTACACACCCCGGAAGCCCCCCTCTGCCCTGACCTCACCCTCGTTCACGGGGATGTGCAACCCCTTCTCTCCCCCTCTCCCTCCCCCTCCTCCCCCCGCCACCCCCCTCGGAGCCCCGGAACTCCACGCTCGCTCGTTCGCGTAGTACACCGCACCCGGGGGCGGCTGCCATGAATGGAACCACGTGACTTGGTTCGACTCAATGCCACCCGAAAGCTGCGCCGGGGTGTCACGTGACTGCCCCGGTTCGCGGGTCGGGAAGGGCCCGGGGCCTCTTATCGGTTGGGAATCGACAGGCCTCCTCTTCGGATGTCTCGGTCGGTGCTCTCTAGTCTTCCGAGAGGAGGGGACCCGGGGGCCCCTCTCGGCGGGGCCTTTTAATTCGGGCCTCACCCTCGTCGCGGGGCCCGTTTTTCCCATTAGGCGAGCCCCGGCGACACCGGTCGCTCGCGAGTGGACAGGGACACGTTCTGGCCCCTTTGTGCCGGGCCCACCCCTGGGGGGGGCCCGAGGGGCCCCTCGGAAAAGCAGGGGAGGACCGGGGAGTCGCGGCCGGCCGAGCGCGGAAGACAAAGGATCTCCGAGGCGTTTTCGCACGACCGGCCCGAGAGTCGCGGTCCCAGGAAAACCAGGAGGGGGGGGGATCGCCCCCGGGCCCCGGGGACCGGTCATCACCTGGTCGGCGAAACGAGACCGAGGATAGCAGTGGCATAAATTAATCTCTCGCGAGCCAGGGAGTTCCCAACGGCCCCCTTGTTCGCGATGCTCAACTTGCCGTGCAAGTCCCAAACGAGATCCTGGGCCCTATGCCCCCCGTACCCCTCCCCGCCCAACCCCATTCCTCGGACAAATCGCGCGCATATCCGACGTCTTCCGCCGGGAAAATCAGGCTTTTCCTATTCACCGATCTCGCTCGATTGTTCTTCGGGAGGATCACCTGCCGGTCCTCTGGGCATTATCCTCCGTTGCCGGGGGGGGGGGGGAGGGGATTTCGGAAGTTCCAGTCCTCTTCGTAGCTAATGACCGTTCCACGGTCTTCCCCTGCCCTCCCCCCTCGGTCTCACCGGACAATATCAATGGGTCGCATGCGCGAACGAACATCCGAAAGAATGGTTGACGAGGGCACCGGGGGGGGGGACTGTTTGGCAGGGCCCGTTTTCCTTTGGGCCAGGGGGGAGGGGGGCAGCCCGTTAATTCCCTAGATGCCTAGCCTCGGGTCCTTTTCTCTCGTTTCTTCGGGAGGATGAATCCTCCGGGAAGACTGTTTCTCACGGTCTGGCCTCTTCCCCCTCCCCCCTCCCCCCGCCCCATCGTTCCCCTTGCCCCGCAGGTAGGGCATTGTCCCGCCGATTAGCCAGGACTTTTCCCGAAAAATTCCGTAATGCATTATTCTCATTTTCGCTAGCGCAGAGGAGAGGACTAGGGTCCCCGCATCCTGTGGGATCTGCATCCTAGTGGGATCGGGTCCTGCACACCTGCGCCCCCCGCCCCTCCCCCCGTGAGGGGGAGGGACTGTCCCGAGGAATCTTGACGAATTCCCGAAAATCCTCCCGGCGTGCGAAACGAAGAAGGTAAATTTCGGACTCTTAGAGTTGTCCTAGGTCATCTTCGGTCTACCCTCGGGGGTGTCTCTTGTAATCTATTGTTTTTTTTTTTTTTTTTCTTTCGAGGGGTATCACTTATTATTTTTGTTATGTCTACTTGCACATCCCGATTGTTCGGTACTCCGAGGCCAGGGAAGGAAACGATCGATCCCCCGGAATCCCCTGGGGTAGGTCAGTACCTGGGCAACCCCGCTCGTCCACCTTTGCTACTCCGCGAGACAAGGGGGCGCGTCCTAGAGTCACGGTCGCTCCTTCCTCCCTTCCTCTGTTTCCTCCCCCGTCAGGTCGTCGTTCGTAAGAATTCGGGGAAATCGCGCGATTCCGGGCAACAATGCCCCGGACAGGAGCATAAAGAGGGAAACGATCCATCTTTGGCATTCATCCGGCGAGAGAATGACCGTGGCGGGCCCCGGCAGGGCAAGAAGAGGCCCTGGGGGGATCGGAGGGGGTGCAGGGGGGGGGGGTAGCGGAGGTGCAAAGAATAGCGACAGTTAAATCGAAAGAGGTGTCAACCTTCATTGTCCCCGGGGTCATAAAGATTTTCGTTGGTCGGAATTTGTTTTAGCATGGGGGGCATGGGGTGGGGGGCAGCGGATCGGCCGGCCGTAATGAGTGGCCGGTGAGCACATTGTCATGCTAATCTGCCCCCCTACCCCCGCGGTGAAGAGAAAAACCCCCCCGCACCCCACCCTGGTCCGAGGAAAGGGACAATGGGGCAACCGGTCCTCCTCGAGGCCACGGCCCCTACCCCCGGACGGGGGGTATTCTCGCGGGGGGGGCCCTGGGTGCTGCCCCGAGGGCAGACCGACTTTAAACCGGGACGCGGGGAAAATATACCGCGGGGATACGGAATTGAAGTATCGCCGCGACGCCGCGGCGTCCCGATAAGAGCCGACGACGGGCCCCGTTCGAACGGGGGGCCCCCCCTATTGCTATGCCCACCGCGGGGCCCGGTGGACGTGCATCGCGATACGGGAAATTCCATTACACGGGAGAGCGCCACCTGCGTCACGCGTGTGCGCCGCTGGAATTTCACGATGAGCCGACGATGAAGGGGCCCGACACTTTGGGCCTTATGCCCGATTTTCCTGGGTCCCTCTCGGTCCTGGATCGAAGGCTCTCCCCGGATTATCTCGGGATACGGCGGGGGAGGGTTTTTGCGCCCGGCATTTCTCTCGTCTCGAGAAATCCGAACGGGCCCCGCAGGTAAACCTCGGGCCCCGAGAGAGAAGGGGGGCGCAGGTAGCGCGAAGGCGGCTGCCAGGTGTGCAGGGCACCCGAGGGTGGAGGGCGGCCTTTTTTCCCGCGGGGCCTCATTGTGTCGCTTCGTTTACGCAGCCTAGGGCCCCGGCGGTCGCTAAACTATTTGTTTACTAATGACGGATTGTCCGGGGACTGGCCCTTTTTCCGGGGACTGGGCCCATCCTCCCGCGTCTTCTTGGGCCTTGTCCTACCCCAAGGCTCGAGGCTGATCGAAGGGTGATACCGGCGATCCGAAAATCGAAGGCGCAACCGGGGTCAGGGGTCGCGGCTCCATCGGGGCCTCACCGAAGGCCGGGAACGGGCCCAGAACTCCGCAGGCTAGCCAACCATCGGCGGGCCCCGATCCAGGCTAATTGGCCCGCGCAGGTAATTACGCGCAATTAGGAGTAGGCCGACCGAGAGCGAGTAAACCCACACCGGGGCCTGCTACAAATTGGTGAGGGACCCGACGGGCCCAGGACGGGGGACCGCCGGCAGGTACACAAATTATCCGGAGAGAAAAAAACAACGGGAAGAGCAATTAAATAGTGCCGCGTCGCCACATAGTGTTCGCCGCGGCACTCCCCGCCCCCTCTACAGGGTGGCCCGGAATTTCGGGGCCCGTTGGCGGCGTAAGGCCCAATCGTAAAGTTTCACGTAGAACGTCCGGGAAAAAATTCATCGGAAGAGGGTTCCCTCGGCCGATTGATTCGAAGGAGGTCCTTCGTTAATATTCCTTCCTGGGGGGAGAAGCCCCCCGGACTGGGGCAGCGGTAGACAAAGTCCCGGCGCTATCGCCATGAATTCTGTCGATCGGCCCTGAAAGGGCCGAGAGAGAAGGGCCGACTCTTTTCCCCGTCCACTCTTAGGGGTGCTTCTGCCTGGATCCCGGCCAGGTCTTCCCCATCCTCCCTCGGGAATCCTCATGTCCCGAGGTAAGGACCCGGCAAGGATGCGGACACCCGTTATACCGGGACGTCCCGCCGCAAGACTACGTGTGGTAGTGCGATGCATTAGAGCAACCCGACTCATTACTACTGGCACAATTAAGGCCCAATTTCGGGCATAATGGCCGCCAATCTGACCGCACAAAAAGACCGGGAGGAAGGGGGGGCCGGAGAGAGATAGGACGATAGGGAGATAGGAGCCCACCGACGTCTAATAACCTACGAAATTCACGGGTTACGTGTTCCGTTTCGCCCCCCCCCCCTCCCCCCACCTCACCCCTCCGACCTTCTCCCTCGGCTTCCGCCTCGTTTTACGAAATTCACGTGAAAGGAGACCGCCTCGGAAACTCCTGGGAAGGACGTTCTACGGCGGCGAGAAAATTCCTGGAAAAGTGAGACAGATCTCGAAAGTCATCCGAGAGGGCTGCATCGTCATAGATGTTAAACGGGGTCCATTCATCGTTAAAAGTATGTCCACGTGTATAGAGATTTTGTCGAATGCGAGGGGAATTAACGGAAGAAACTCCCTTTGTTAAATTGCGCGAATTGAATTTCGACGTGTCACGGCTGCCGACTAATTCCCGGCATTTCGGGCCGATCGAGCGATCGATCTGGACCCGGGATGCAGGATGCAAGGGGCGAGTCGGGAGTGCTCTCGCCCCTGCAACAATGGGCCGACAATAGATCCGCATCCGATTTTTGCATGCCAATTGCGCCCCGCGCATTGTCCCTAGGACAATGCGCCGATAATTGCGCTAAACGCGAGAGAGCGCCCCGCGGGTCGTCCCGGTCCATTATCACTGGTCGAATGACATCGAAAACGGAATGGGGACGAATGATTTCTGCGTACGATCCTGGAAACGATCTCGCGGTGCCGCGACCTCTTCGGGGCGCACAAAGGCGGGATACATACAAAGGATCGAAGATCGGCCCTCGGGACGCGCGTCTTCGGGGAGGTCTTTACGAGGAGGCCCTCGAGATTTACGAGCGGCCCTCTCTTTCTAGCCGATTAAACCCCGGGAACAATGACGAGCGCCGATTTGCCCCGGCGCGAGGATTTTTGAGAGAGAGAGAGAGAGAGAAAAAAAGGGGGTAAAAGGGAAAAAGAAATGAAAAGAAGTCGGAAACCCCCGTCGGGTCTCGAACCCAAGTCTCGAAATCCCGGATGTATAAAGATACTGTGTACAAAGACAGCACGGACTAACCGGGAGACTGAAACCTCGACCATCAACCAAACCGATCTCCACAAACTGCGACAGAACACGTGCCCGCGGATTAAACGTCACTACCCTTATTAAAAATGCCGTGGAAAAGTTCTATATAATTTTTTTTCTACGACGCATAGTTTGCCTGTAATAATTAATTCAAAAGTAATCAAGGCTGAAGCCTCGACCGTCCAAAGCGGTGACGACGATCAGCAGCAGCTTCTCTACAGACCATAAGACACCGATCTCCACAAACTGCGACAGAACACGTGCCCGCGGATTAAACGTCACTACCCTTATTAAAAATGCCGTCGAAAAGTCATGTATAATTTTTTCTGTACGGCGCATAGTTTGCCTGTAATAATTGATTGAAAAGTACCCAACCAGGCGCGTTGATCAGCAATATGCGAATCAGCTGTTCTCGGTCCATGCAGAGGTACGGCAACTTATTGTTAGATCAAGGTTCCATTGTGAGCACACGTGTGACATTCGTGTTCAGTGGCACTAGTTTGATTTTGAATTCGTGAGAGAACCTCTCCGCACAGAGGAAGAGTAGGTACGGAGTCCCGGATCCTCTCGGCGGGCTTCGCGCGGGAATTCCACGCCGGGGGAGGAAGAAACGGGCGGTAAGGATAGACAAACGAAAGGCGCTCTAAGGGGCGAGCCAGAAAATTGAAAGGCCGAGGTGGGGTGTCGAGGGAACGCGGAATTGGAATGGCGGAGGGACGAGGAAAGAGAGAAGAAGAGAGGTGTGAGCCTTAGCGCGGCTAACCGGTCGTTTATTATGCATCGAAATGCCAGCAAAGATGCCCCGCGAGTGGACAGGACGTTGTAAACGGGCAAAAATAAAGTAAGGCCGGCCCTCTGAGTGATTTTGCGTCGCCTCGGGCGGCAGGGTGGAAAGGGGGTGGGCATTCGGCCCAGCGGAGAAATCCCGATTTCTCAGCCCTTTTATCCATTTTTCTCCATTTCTTCGGGACCTCTCCTTGGTCCCTTCGTCGAAACTCGGGAGGGGACGGAAAATCCAAGATGGCGGCGAGTATTTTTAATCGCTTCTTTCCGCCTTTTCGCTACTCCACCGAATTCCCGAATTCGGCAGGCCAGAGCGTGGGTGTTCGCCGGCAAGGGCGACGGAAAAAATAAGTCGGCTATAATAATGATTGCACACGGGCGATTCGCGAATTCGACCGCCCCGCCGCCCCCCCCCCCTCTTCCCCACCCCTCCCGGGCGGGAAATTTGCAAGGACGCTCAAGTTTGAACCGAAATAAAAGCCCGCCACGTCGCGGGACTAATTATAGAGAGCGAAGAGAGTCGCGGCATCGGATTTTCTCGTTTTTTTATCCTCCCCTCTGGCTTGTCTAACCGAAGGCGCGGGCTTGCAAGAGTCGCGATTGTTGCTATAAAAAACCGCGTTAAAGTATTTCCCATATTTTCCCATCTGACTCTGTGACGTTCCATTTCTACGGTATTCTAAATTCTTCGAGGTAGGCCCTGAAACTCTTGATTTTTTATTCCAATCCTCCAAGAAGCGTGAAATATCGAAAACGTCCATGGACCACGCCACGTTGGATCCAGTCTATGATAAATAAATTTTCGATGAGAAATGATATTTCATGAGTTTCGGGACCTAGTTTAGGGCCTCCGTAATCACCTGGTAAAATGTTAAACGAATCGGCACACTTTTTGGCGTATGGGCGAATTTCACCAGACCGTGCAAGCGATTTTGGACCAAACGTAGGACGCACTTATGGGTCCACAGCGCTCAAAGGGTTGATGATTGCAATTATCTCTAGTAGGGAACTCGGCCTTGGATTTATGTAACAGCGGAGTAACCGAGAAAAGTGTAGCATTTTGGAAAATTACGGGGAGCGAATGGGAAGGCCAAGATGGCGGCGTGGACGGATGGCGAGCAATATCTCGGGTGGTGTAACCGAGGCCGGTTCCGTTAATTAGGAGCCGGAATAGAAGGAGAAAAGAGCGTGTGTCCGGAGAAGAATTACCGGCCACCCTCTCATCCTGGTCCTTCTACCCCGCCCCCGCCGCCCCTCACACTTATTTGTCCTCGCCGTGTGTTTGTTTAATCAGACGCCGGGCTCAGTCTTCATTACTGGCGCTAATTTATCTGACCTGTCGTCGGAATCTCTCCTCGGGCTGCGTCCACGTCCTTTTCCGCCCCCGGGAGCCGAGATTCCTGGCTGGCGTCCCGGCGGGTGGAGTGGCGCCAATTCGTTAATCGAATCCGCCGAATTATCGGTTCGAAAGTACCGAAGCCCCGGAATAATTAGCGGTAAATATCGAAAGGAGATTCGAAAGGGCGCAGAGAGCTGCTTTACCGACCCACTGGGTGTTGGGGAGATCGCAGACGGGGTGGGACACCCCCCGAAGGGGGAAGAGGAGACGACTCCTCTCGGCATCGACGGCAATATTCGTTAAGTCCCGCTAAGACCCCGTACACGCGATCTAGTTCACTCCTGGTCCCAGCCTCCCCCCAGGGGGTGGTGGGGCGATCGCCCCCGCAGAGGCTGCGGAGGATCAGCGCGTCAATAAGGTGTTTGTTTAATTTGCGGATTTTCTTTCGGGCTCGACCTCTGCCGAGGGGTGCTCAACCCCGCCGGGGGAGACGGTCTTCGGGGGGAGTTTCCCCCCGCCTTATCGCCGATCCTCGGGAGCGGCGATCCGACTCTTTTCTCGAGGAAAAGGGGGCTGCCACCCCCGTCGATGAAGCTCCTGGCGGTGGTCAACTGTCCCAATTCTTTCCGGCATAACCGTTTGGGCCTTATCTGACCTAACCCCACTTTATCGGGCCCCAGGTCCGGTAGCGGCTCTCAGGATGAGAAGTCCTCCTCGAAGAGGACGAGAAGGTTCGAGGGGCTCCTCGTAAGGGGAAGGTGGACCACCCCTTCGGCCAGGAGTCGAGGAGACCTCCAACGGTCGGTGGGGGGGTGAAAAGGGGTGGGTCATCCCCCGGTCGTTTTGGGGTTGCGGCGCGGATGACCAGTTCCGCCGGCCATGAGAACCGACTGAAACAAAAGCTCGCAAACCTGTTGGAAACAATCGCACTCACCCCTCGGGCCGGCCGGCTTACCGACCGAGGGGTGAGGCCCGAGGGGATGAACAGTTGGATGGCTTTTTTTTTTCTCCGGGGACACCCATTGTGCCCCCGCGGTGACGCGCTCTCCCCTCTCCTCTCCGGCACCCCTCGGCCAGATCACCCCCAGCCCCCGTCACTCTTCGACCGTTTAAGGATCTCCATTTTTCACCGGTTACTTTCGACCCCTCTCGTTTGCATCAACCCTTAATTCTCCCTTTACTCTTCCTCTCCCCATTAAAAACATCCTCTTCCCGCTCATCGGTCAAATTTTTCTCTTCCCCCCTCGAAATCCTCCCTTCCCCTTTCCTCGTAAAAATCCCACCCCCGGCGAAGACCTACATTCTTTTTTTTCCTCCCCTGGAAATTCGAAAAATTCATATCTCCATTCTCGCGGAGGTTCTCATATTTCTGTCTTCTCGCCCCTCTGAAGTTTCTTCGGGGTGGACCACTCGGGTACTGAGGGGGGAGGGGACGCAGCATGCACGCGGGGGTGTATCGACCAGGGGGTGGTGGCGAGCGATTACGTAGATTGGGTCACGCGAGAAGCGTTTGGCCGCGATCGCGGCGCCCCCTTTTGCCTCCACCCCACCCCCCCCACACCCCACCGTAGGATTCCTTCCCCCTTTCGAAGCACTCGTCTCGAAGATCCGTCTCGCGCGGCACAAAGGGGGTGGTAAAAATCTAAGATGCGGCGGGGGCGAGAAGGACCCCCCCCGGACACCCCCTCGAGCTAATCCCTAGACCGTATTACGTCCGGTCCGGGGAGTCTGAATTTTTTAATAAAAGAACCAGGGGAGGGATCCCAATTCCGAGGGAACCGCCGAGTCGGCATAAGAGTCGGGGGGGGGTTTCATTGTGCGCCCGGCCCCGATACGGGGCATATTACCGCGTCTCTTGCGCGGGTCTTAGCTAATTTTCCCTCTTCGTGGCCGCTCTCGCCGTCTCTCTTACTCCTTCGTCGGTTTCTTCCGAGCGGGTGGGGGTGGGTCGGGGGCAGAGGGGGGCTCTGGTCAGTGCTCCTTACCGGGGGTGGCGAGTCTGTTCTTAATTAACGCTCGCCTCTTTCGTTGCAACCCTCCGGCCACCGGCACGCCGTAATGAGGGTGCTCCCTTGTGTGGGTGCCCGTGGGGGGTGTAGGTGTGCGCGTGGGTAGTCGCCCCCGGAAACGCGTGTGGGTGACCCAGATGAGACGCGCCCCCGTCTAGCTAATTCTTTTCTTCCGCGCTGACCACTAAAGTAAGTAGATGGCCATGTGCGCGGGGGGCACCTACGGCGCCTATGTACGCGGTCGCGGGTGTGTGGCCGAGGGGGTGTATGTGTGTAAAGTGTGGCTACACGCGCCTCCGCGTGTGTGCGTCGACGTATGGTGGCACACCCACGTGGACACACGCGTACCCACACGTTGGCCTCCCTCGTGCAGGGACGGCGGGCGCGCTCCCACACGGCTGCGGGGGTATATAAGGGACGCGCGCGCACGTGGAGCCCGCAGACACGCCCGGGCCGTCGCGGCGAGCGGAGCCCCTGACCTCCCGCGGCCCCCGGCCGCGGATAGGGGCGAAAGGGGGGCCCTCTCCGCGGAATCTCAATCGATCGACCGAATGTCAATCGGGGATGTATCTCCCTCTCCCCTCCCCCTCACCTAGGCGTCGCGAGAACGACCTGGAACCGCGGGATCGCCGAACCCGGGGCCCTTCGAGGGCACCGGCCCCCACATCCGCGGCCGGGCCCCTTCCCACCCCCCCACGGATCTCCGTCGTCCTCCTATCGACCCCTCCCCCTAATAAGGAGGATTGCGATTAATTGTCCGATTTAACGACCGGGGGGGCTGCACCTGTAAGTATAGTCGGTAGCGAGGGCACACCGTAAAAATTAGAGAGCATGATTCCTCGGCCCCCGTGCCGGGCGGGGGCACCGGTCGAGAACGAACTGTCACACTCGGCTGGCCCTTCAACCGGCAATCACGCGGACTGTGGGACCGGCCGAGCATCGGTCCCCCGTGTACGCACGTCCCCCCGCCATCCACGTACACACACCCACCCATCCAGGGCACACACGCACCCGCGAGCGGAGCCGGCCGAGCGCGGAAAGGATCGAACGGACGCCCTCCGGACGTCGCGACGCCGGCCAGGAATTAAATAAGACCGTTTAATGTCGTCTCCCACCCCCGACCCCCTCCNCTGCTACGCCACCGTGGAAGAACGTCGGCACGCACGCGCGTGTGTTGGTCACACACGGTGGTACGGCCTCGGCAGTGAACTCACGCACCGGAATTAACCCCCCCCCCCGGTTTTCTGGGGGGGTTTAAAAATAATTCACAATTATCGCCGCCATTTCTCGGTGGCCCTTTGAACAGTGAGTAAGGACAGATCTTGGAAATTGTGCGAGAGGAGGGAAAATAGACTGAGAGGCGAGATTTTATTCGTGTTTGAGGAAGGGACGATTTTCTTTCTTTTTGAGGGTTTTAGCTTCCGGGAGGGGGGCATTGACGCAAGTTTTGAGAGCGAGGGGAGGGGGCGACTTTTAGGGGCGGGAAGGGCGCACGGGGTGGACACGTCACGGGCTCGAGAGCCCGTGCGTGCGCGTTTTTTCTTTCTTTTTTTTTTTTCCTTTCCTTTCCTTTCCTATGCTTTCTCCTCATCGGGTCGCCTCATCGAAGTATCGATTGGTTCGTATAATAATTACCTCTCCCGCATTAGGGGTTGCCGACCCTTCTCCCCGAACCCCGACGGTTCTCTATTAGACTAGACTTGGCCTGTCAGGGGAGCAGTCCCAACAGCTGCCTCCCCGCTCGGCCTCCGCTTCGTTAATTAATTATTTATCCTGGCCCGTAAATAAATATTTGCCGATTGGCCCTCCGCCGAGGCGGTTCCTCCTCCTCTTTGCATATCCCCCCCCCCCTCACTTCCCACGAATTCCTAGCGACAACCCTGAAGAATATTTTCAAGCCCCGTCCACGTGGCCCACCTAGGTTTCTAACCTCAACCTCGAACAGCTGATCGCGGTCGGAAAATTCGGGAAAATAGCTTCAAGGGGCACGAGACATTCTTACGAATTTTTATGGGCTTACCGAACAGCTGATCGACCAGTATTGCTCATCGTTCATTGTTTAGGAAGATGTCGAGTCGACATTTCAACTGTAGGCTACAATTTGGGAAAATTTAATTGAGAGGTATCTGTCCGATTTCTGACATCGTTCTCTTTCTAGCCTCAACCTCGTCGATCAGCTGATCGACCGAGATCATCATTATTTATGGGGAGAGATCTCGACATTTCAACAATAGGGAAAATTTGCGAAGACCTGTCCGAGCGGTACGATCGGACTTTGTGATTTCTGATATCGCCCTTATCGAGCGGCAGCGTCGCGACGCCGCGCTCCGAGGGCACCCGGGGCCGATCGGACCCCAGGAGTGGGAGGATTTAAAATTAACTCCAGTCTCGAAATCGTTCGGGCTGCGTTCCCGCGGGTATCGGGACGCTCCTACGCCGGGACGCGCGACAATCCCGGTAACGGACGGCGCTACTCGCGCGCGTCGCGGCGCCCGGAGAGAGAGAGAGAGAGAGTGGGTGGCGGGCGCGGGTATTTCTGTATCTAATTATAATCCCCGGTGAGGGAGCGAGGCGATCGGCTAAAGTTAGAACCATATAGCCGAGGCGAGAGAGAGGCGTGCGCCGTTTCGAAGTCTCACCTTGCGGAGAATTCCCCAGCAGTCGTCCAAGAATGGGCCCTATCGTGGCCCGCGGAAGGTGGCAACACCCCAAGTCACTAGTAATTCCCCAGAAGACAAAACATACCCCCGTGACAGAAGGACTACCCGAAAAAATTGAAAACCATCAGTCCCCATCACCCATAAACTCGTGCTCGACTGATAACCCCCCACATAATCAATTATGACAAATGATAAAATAATGGAAAAAGAAAAAAAAAAATGAAATCCCCGCTCAAGACCTAGTCCAATCGACAACTGTTAACAGTCCCCTAACCCTGAATTAGTCCCGGATAAGCAAGCATAAGGGAGGAAGTGATAACACCGGGAATTGAAAAATCGAAGGTCGAAGAAGCCTGGACGATCCGGGCCCGCGATAAGCCCCCCTGGGGGGTGGCCACCCCTTGATCGACCCCAAAGGGGTTGGGGGGAGGGTGCATCGCGTGAAGCGAGCCACGAATTGAAATAGAGCCGGCTCGGCGCGGCGCTCTGCCTGGGGGTGGGAGGAAGAAGGGGGGGGGGGTAATTTCATCCCTCTCTTAATGGCTTTTCGCCGAATCCGCCTACGAATCAAAGGGCCCGAGAGCCAACGGGGGGAGGATTAAGGGCGCCCCTTGGCGCGGCCGAGAGAAAAATAATTCCCCGGAAACAATGAAACGAGCGACAGCTTGTGATTAGGGGCGCCCCCTCGTCCCACCCCCACCGCGGAATAATAATCACGATAATGACGGGCCTTACACCCCGCGGACGTTGCCAACCCCCGTCCCCGGCCCTCGAGTGCACCCCTGGGGTTGGCACGACCGTTGCCTTCGCGGCTTAATTGTCCTGTGGCGTGTCCGAGGGATAGGAGAAAAAAAGAGAGAGAGAGGAAAGGAAGGAAAAAAAAAAGAGAAAAAGGACGAAGGGACACACAGAAACCCCCAGCCGCACACATGGATGTGGAGGTACGCCCACACGCGGAGGCCCCTTGACGCCGGCTCTGGTGGCGGCGGGCTTTCCGCGCGGGTCGCGCGGCGGAACAGGAAGCCGCGAAGTCGGCTCCTCGGTCGGACGAAGTTCGGCCCCGAGGGGTTGATTCCCCGGAGACCCGGGGGGGGTTTGTGGCGGACATTTTCCGGGGCCGGTTTCCACATGACCGCGGAAAAATAAAAAAAAAAAAAGAAACGCCGGCGACTCCTGGCGTTCATTCCGCGCCGCGCGTCCAGGGGGCGCCGCCGCCCGGGGAGGGACTTCATTAAGCGGCTTATCGGCGTCGCGTCTTGGCGCGTTGGACTTCGTTAGATTCGACGCAATATTTCTCCCCGCCGGCCGGGCGGCCTATCGACCGGTCGGGCATCGATGTACGGAGTCGAGCACGTGACCCGTATCGATTCGCGTTTACGCTCCCCCCACGAGTAGGGCTAACCGACTCCAGGTGACGCTCCTAAGCGCGGCCCCACCTCGCGAGTTCCCTCGTCCGCGGTCCTCGCGGAGGCCCCTCCACCGTGGGGTCCCCGTCACCATCTCGCTCCCCGAGGATGAACGATTCCTCCGACACCCCTCCCGGCCCTCAAACCACCCCCCGTAAACCCACCCTACCCGCGGCAAAACCGCGTCCTCAGTCTCCGCGGGCGGCCATCTTGGATCGGCGGGTGCGCGCGCCGTTGAGGATGCCGCGCGGCGCGTAAGGACCATCGTTAAGGGTTATATTTAGGCGTCGTAAAGGAAACTATGCGCCCGCCGGAGCCAACTCACTCATTACCCGAGTTACCTCTCCCAACGCGCGGGCGAGGTATTAATTCCGTCTTCCTACGTCTCCCGAAATCCAGGAATCCGTCGGCTCCCACTGGTAACCGAAATTCCAGGTCGGGGCCGATTAGCGCCCGAATTCCCTCTTGCCCCCCCCACGCTTATATCCGGTCCAGATAGCGCGTGGCGACTCCATCATCAAGAGGGAATTGCGCAACGCCTCGAGGGGGGGTTATCAGAGCCCCCCTACCCCCTACCTCCTACCCCGTGAACGTATGCAGAACAGGCGGAATCATGCGCAAAGCGGTCCTGCGCATCGGAGGTGCTCACCTCGTGGCCTCCCTGCGTCCCCCTACGGCGTCGAGCCGTCACTCGCGCACCGGGGTGCGCGCCGCGCGGATGTACGGGGGGGCGCTCTCGCGGTCGCGCCCGATTGCGGAAAGGGGGGGTTATAATGGGGGGGAAGGGGGGGAAAGAGGGGGCACTGCACTCCGCGGTCGTGCCCGCGTGCGACGGGACTCGGGTGGGAAAGGGGGCGGGAGGGAGAGGGAGGGAAGGAAGGGAGGGGGAGGAGGTCCGCGCGACCCTCTGCGACGTTGCCGGCGCGGCCGCGCGAGCCGGCGACGTCGGCGTCGCGGCGCGGTTTTCGGAGAGAAAATGGCCGTGCTAGCCGCTCCGGCGCGCCCGAGCTACTGGCGCGGCGCTCTCCCTCGTTTGGCGGCCGCCACGCATACCAGCGATTTCACCCACGCGCCGCCCCCCCCCCTCCGCCCCTCTTGCCCCGCGCGCTCGCGCACGTGTTCGCGCGCAGAACAGCTGAGCGATCCCCCACCGCCCCCCCGCGCGCGGGGATTCCCCCGCGCGATCGACCCCGGGAATCGAGATCCACCGGGATCGGGTTACGACGCTCTCCTACATTCGGCAATGAGGCAGGAATTGTTTATTGTTTGGTCGTTTGTTTCGATTTCGGCGGCATTGCAACGAGGAGACCCCCAGGAGGGGTGGCTCCTCGTTGCAATGCCCGTACCACCCCCCGAAGCGCCCCTCATCCCCGTCCTACCATGAATCGCTCCCCTAGAGAGGTAAGAACGACTCGCTGAGCGGAAACCAGGATCATGAGGTACCTGGTCTTGGTCTTACGTACTCTACTCCAAGATTCCAAGGTCCACGTCGCTCGTGATCCTCATTGAACTAGTGGAGGCCCGGGTACCGACTTCCCTCCACCACGTAGGGGGGTTCAACGACTGAGGTACAGAAGTCGCTCTTAAGGGGATGCGGAAGCGGCATGTAAGGGGTCAATCGTTTCAAACTCTACAGCCTGAACGGATAGGCTGTAAGGAAGGTCCCGACCCTCGCTAGACCTCATTTCTTCCCCAAAGTCGAAGAAACGTCCGTGGAGAAATTTTGGAGAAATCCCGCGTGCGACTCGGTGCACCGATCTCCGAGGAAAGAATCATTCATAGAGGGGACCTCCTTGACGGCGCTTCGACGCCGCCTTAACGTCATCTCGCGTAGTCGGGGACACGATTTCCCTTATTCGAGGTTCTCGCCGACCACCCCCCGGGGGGGTGGTGCTCCCTGGGCCACCCCCATTAGCATGCGCTCCGGGAAACGGGCGCCGCGCGTCTGCGTCGCGCCGCGACCGTGCGTGCCGTCGGTACGGCAGGGCGCTGCGCCCCCCAGCCCCCACCCCGTCCCCCAGGTGCCCTGCGCGCGCCACCCCTACGCCAATCGATAGTCTCTGCATATCTCGAGTCTCACCTAATTACCCCCGGGCGCCGATGCACTCCTTTGCCCCCTCCTGCCCCCCGTGCCACACCCTCGCCCCTCTGAGAGGGGGACCCCCGATTTCGGCCCATCGAAAAGGACTCTCCTTCTAATCGGGAGTCCTGGATGGGAAGGGGGGTCCACCCGGGGCACGTAATGCGGCGAATTTCCGCGAAATATCGGGGGTGGGTGGGTGGGTGGCGGGTGGGGGTGTGCGGCGCCGCGCGGCAGGTATTATGAAATAAATTTCGTTATTGCCGGCCGGCGAGGAAGAAAAGCACCGGTCAGTTTTAATTAAAGAACTCGAGGGCAGCGTCAGCTGCTCCTTGCCGGCTCTCCTCTCTTCCTCCCTCTCTCTCGCTTCTTTGCCTCTCTTTGTCGCGCTCCTCCTTTTGGCTCGCGCCCCCTTGCGACCGGCGCGTCCACGCCGCCGCGATATCGCCGGCCACATGCCGGAGGGAGGTCCGGCCGAATTAGTTCCTCTTAAATTCGCCGCAATTAAATCCTACGGGCTCGGATACGTTTCGGCGTCGTCAGATTTCTGGGGCGTCGGTGGCGCGGCGTGATAAGAAAAAAGAAAGGAAAGTTAAGCGGCGCGACGCTTTCGGGACGTCACGACTCTGTTAGGTGTCATTTAAAGTACATTTAAAATTACATACATTTAAGATACATTTAAAAATTGGCGAGGTCGGGAGAATTCCCACGTGGTTTTTTATGTATTTGGCGCGGAACTCTACCCGAGCTTCCTGACGTTTCTGGGGACAAAACTGTATACCTTTGTCGGGCTTTTATACACTTTTTGGAACGGTTCTGTCAGTCGATCCCTAACCTTTGTCCCGAGGTAACGGGTGCACGGGAACAGCCCGTGCTCTTGGAGTCGCTAAAAAGTAGGGTTAGCTTCCTTAATTCCTGCCTTCATGTCTCGGTCGGCAATGTAGGTTAGGACGGGACCGCGTGTGGCGTTGGGTCGCGTGCGTCAGAGGGGCAAAACGCCGCGAGCCGGCACGAGGGACGCGTGGCGGGACTCCTTACTTTCTATTTTTATTCTTTTTTTTTTTTCTTTTCTCTTTACCCTCTCCTGCGAAAGTGTAATTCCAAAATGTGGACTTACGGTCTGTACCAAACGAAATACGTGAGAAAGTGTGACTCCGAAATCCAGATCAATCCACCCGATCTGGAGCAAATCGCGACACCTCTCGTCGAGATTTTCGAGATTTTCATTTTTTAGAAAAAAAGTCTCTTTTTGGTCCTTGTCCGAGATAGATGCAAAGAGGGTCGCGTTCTTCCTTAGAGCCTCCACGATCACGTGTTACAGATTTAGATAATTTGGCCCACCCAGTTTGGAGAAAAGTTTCATATATATTTTCATTTTTTGGTGTGTACATGTCACACTTTCACATCACCTTAAGAGACACCCAGTGGTTCCTATCGGAGGTTAGGATGTCGCCTGGCGGCGCTGGCGTCGCCGGTCGCTCGGCGGGCCCCATTGTTCCCGGCTCGCTTCTTCGCCTCCTTTCACGGTGTGCCCGGGCTTTATTGTGTTTGAGCTCGCGCTCTTCGCCTTTGTTTTGCCTCGCCTCGCATTGCTCTGCGCGCGCGCGCGCCATTAGAGGGGCTAATTGCCGCTCATACGCGATCGCCTTTTGTTTCCTCCTTTTGCCACCTTTTCTTGCGCCCCCGGTACCACGTGGCGGCGTCCTCGTCGCGCCCTCTTCCCCGTAGCCGTCACTCCGTCTCCGTTCCACCGCGATCGCTTTTTGTTGTTTCGTCGCCTCTCCCGTCGGCCCCACCGGTATCGGCCTCTCTCTCCCACCCACCCTGCGCCGCCGCGCTCGGTCTCTCTCTCGCTCTCGACCGCGCAGCGTCCCGGGATACCTCAGTGGGAGCGAGAGAGACCGCGCCATGCCGGCTGCCGTGCGCCAGAGAGAGACACCCCGGAAGAGGAGAGCGCTTTAACGCGTCAACGCCTCGGCGACTCCTCTGGTCCTCCTCCTCCCAGCTTCGGTATGACATTCCGGATTTTTTCCTCGCCGACCGGCAATTATCCCGGAATATTAAGGTGATATGAAAGCGTCATATATATATCTACCGAGACGTCAAAAATGTTTATACAACTTTTCGCCAAACAGGGGGCGCCGAATAATTTCACACCTCGGCACGTGATCATAGATGCCCTATGGAAGAGCATGAAATATCATTTTCACTTCGTAGGAAAGTATTATTAATATTTCAACGGAAAAGAAATTCCCTTTCCCTCTCGTTCTCATCCCCGTTCTAAATTTCCTTCGTCCCTTTAATCCGAATCTCTGCGGATTATCCAGAGTCTATTTATGCCGAAGTGGGCGTCCTGAGCCGGATCCGTTGAATTATCTTTCTACTTCTTTAAGGAAGTACCAGGAAGACCCTTTAGGGGATGACAAGGGACGTCTTAAGAGCAACAAGGGACTTCAAGGATGTGGACATCCGCGAGAATAATTCCAGACAACGTGCCTCGACCTCCTCCCCCCGGGAGGGTGCATTCTTCCAGGAGATAATCGCATCTTCAGGAGTCGAAAAATTATGGGGGGGGGGAAGAGGTGGATCTCGTTTTTTGATCGCGGCCACACTCGCTCTTAATTCCCCGGAAAGCTAATAATTCCGGCATTGTGCGATTCCTTGAAGAAGCTGGAGGGAGGTGGTTGTTGTTTCCCCCGGGACCTCTCGGCTCGTCCTCTCGACTCCTTTCAGTCGACCTCGGACAATGAGGGAGAGAGAAAGCATCCTCTTGCAGTCCGCGGCGTCCTTTTCTCCGGGCTCTCTATATTGTAGCTTAATTATTGGCTTTATTATGATTTTGTCCTCCGGCCGAGAGCGGCTCCTGGCCAGAGAGCTCGGGGAGTCCTCTTTGTATTGCCCCTGGAGTGCTCAACCCCCCCATCCCTCCCCCCTGCCCTCGTTCGACCTCTTATTAAACCGACGAGGGGGCCGAGGGGCCGTTTCGTTATTAATTTCGAGGGCCGCAACAACGACCGAGTGTCGACTCGGCCGATTGCCCAGCACTCGACCTGTGCCCGACATAGAGGGGCCCGTCGCACCCCCTGAAAAATGGGCCCGGAAAGGAAATTCCGGAAGTTACCTCGGAGGGCCCGGAAGCTACTATAAGAGTCCCCTGCAGCTTCCAGTACTTATAGCCTGAGAAAAAAAAATATCATCGGCCCGACATAGAGGGGCCCGTCGCACCCCCTGAAAAATGGGCCCGGAAAGGAAATTCCGGAAGTTACCTCGGAGGGCCCGGAAGCTACTATAAGAGCTACTATAAGTCCCCTGCAGCTTCCAGCACTTATAGCCTGAGAAAAAAAAATCATCGGGCCCGACCTAGAGGGGCCCGTCGCACCCCCTGAAAAATGGGCCCGGAAAGGAAATTCCGGAAGTTACCTCGGAGGGCCCGGAAGCTACTATAAGAGTCCCCTGCAGCTTCCAGTACTTATAGCCTGAGAAAAAAAAATATCATCGACCCCGACCTAGAGGGGCCCGTCGCACCCCCTGAAAAATGGGCCCGGAAAGGAAATTCCGGAAGTTACCTCGGAGGGCCCAGAAGCTACTATAAGAGTTCCCTGCAGTTTCCGTCCGTCGCGTAATATCAGAAATGATTTCCCCCGAATCGGTCGATCTTCGAGGAGGTTCATCAAATCGGGATTTCGTTTCCCCGTCTGTTAAGCCATTAATGGAACACATTGTTACGTTTAATGTCGAGGTATAAGATAAGAACTAGTCCGTGACGGTGACGCTGCACCCCGGACATCGCGAGTTCTCCCAGGATAATCAATTACTCGGCGCACTCTTCCTGCCGAGGCACCAATTATTCGGCCGGAAGCATCGCTCGGACGATAATCCCTCCCCGACAGCGATGATTTATTTCTTCGATTAAAACGACACCGCCGACCCCCCCGATAAGAACGATAGGGTTAGAAGTGATCCCTTGATAAGAGGAAATTATAAAAAATTTCGGGATTCGAAGGAATCGATACTCCACATTTGGCGGTAGAGGAATGATTGAGCGATAATTTATTTCTTCGATTAAAATGACACCGCCGACCCCCCTGATAAGGACGATAGGGTTAGAAATGATCCCTTGATAAGAGGAAATTATAAAAAATTTCGGGATTAGAAGGAAACGATACTCGACATTTGGCGGCAGGGGAAAAGGGGGGCCAGGAAATCGGAAGGGGGGCGCGGGAGGCGGGGGCCGGACATGGCGTGTCCCCCGTAATTATATCAACAATAAAACAATTTTGATAATTATCTCGACTAGTGTATGGGAAGACACGGCATTGCGGAGCGGGGCACGACGCGGAGCGCACAACGAGGCGGGCAGAAGAAATAATGACAATAATTACCATTTATATGCAAGTGCCGTCATTACCTGCACACGAGCAGACACGCATTCAATTTTCGCATCCAATTTGAATAATTCAAACAAATATCTCCTTCCTGGCGTTCCCGGCCGTCGTCGCCCCACTCTCACGTCCTACATCATGTATGGACGATCCTGCGGAAAAAAAGGACGATTATGTAGGATTCTCGAGCCTCGCTTCCGCCTTGAGAAATTCGGGAAATGTCCAGGAAACAACTTGGGATCGAGTCGAGACTAATTCCGCACCGCCTTAACCCTTTGCCTCCTATAAGAGCGCCTAAGGGCGCCCGACATTTGGTCCAATATTGCCTGCACGGTCGGAGGAATTTCGCCCGTATGTCGAACTGGCACCGTGTTCAAAGGTTTAAAGATTAAGGAAATGTGAAAGTGGCATCGAAGAGATTTTGTTTATAAACCCATGAAATGTCAATTGTCCATATTATGTGTAGAGACGTCAGGTGGAATTTGGCCTAGGTCAAGGATAATTCGATAGGGAGGCTCGATCGAAAAATTTTTGAGGTTATGCTCGATCGGAGGAGTCTGCAAATCGGGGTATCGACAGGAACGACAGTGATACGCATCTAGATCAGGGTAAAGGCGTCAGGTGGAGTTTGGCCCAGGTCAAGGATAATTCGACCGGGAGGCTCGATCGAAAGATTTTTGAGGTTAGGCTCGATCGGAGGTGTCTGCAAATCGGGGTATCGACAGGAACGCTGCAGCCGGTCCGTCATGGCGTCCGGCGTGAGTGGCAAAGTGGCCCTATCAATATTAATCGTAATATTTGCCGGGTACGGCTGGTGAGCCGGCCGGTCTATTACCAATTAATTCGATCGTGCGAAGTATGCAGAGAGCGCAGTTAGCGAGCCCGCCCGAGACGAGCCGGGTTAGATATTGTGTCAGTCGAGTCGTCCAGCATTAAAAGTAATTACGACGTGATTGACCGAAGCCCACTTGTTGGTCGGGGGTAAGGCGGGGGGGGCAAATCATCGGAGTGACGCACGTAGCTCGTTGCTGCCTCCCAATTATACAATCAGCGGGACGAGGAGCCCGATAAGGAGGGAAAGATGCCGCCGAAGCTGGGGCGCGAGGGAGAGGCGCGATAAGGAGCGACCGGGGGACCGATTTCGTCGCCCTGAGAGAGAGAGAGGGGCCCGATCGTTATTGTCCGTGGCTCGAAGCAGCTGAGAGGCCGCGAGACTAGCCAAACCCCGCGAGGGGGTAAGGACGAGCTTAACGAGCATAAGGAGAACCGCGCGAAGTGTACCTGTAGGGCCCAAAAGTGGAGTACTTTGGGCCCCACTCGAGAGACGTCGACATAAAAGCGCCTGAGAATTACTACGTAGGGGTACCGCCTCCGGAATTGTAAACATAAGAACGATCTCGGAAGCAGTACCTGTAAGGCTCAAAAACTTCGGTTTGGGCCCCACCCGGAGGAGAGTCTACGAGAGATATAAAAACCGCGAAACGTCGATCGCGAATGAAACCTTGAAACGACAATCGCGAGATGTATGCCCGTAGGGCCCAAAAGTGGAGTACTTTGGGCCCCACTCGAGAGACGTCGACATAAAAGCGCCTGAGAATTACAACGTAGGGGTACCGCCTCCGGAATTGGAACCATAAGAACGATCTCGGAAGCAGTACCTGTAAGGCCCAAAAACTTCGGTTTGGGCCCCATCCGAAGGAGAGTCTACGAGATATAAACGATATATAAACCGCGAAACGTCGATCGCGAATGAAACCTTGAAATGATAATCGCGAGACGTATGCCCGTAGGGCCCAAAAGTCTCGCGGTTTGGGCCCCATCCGGAAGAGCCCCCCGCAGGCCGGTGACGCGGAAGCGTCGCAGGGCGTCGGAGTCGTTATCCGGGGCCCGGCGACACGCGGGGCACGCGGGACGTATTTACGGGCCCGAGCGCGGAGGCGGCGGCGGGGGAGGAGGGGCCCGGGAGGGGAAGGGGCCCGCGATCGGTACGGGCCCTCTCGGGATCCGGGCTAGGTCGTTCAACCAACCCGCGGCCATCCCGGGCGGCCGCTCCGGCTTCGAGCGTGGCTCTCGCTACTCTTAACAGTCCGCACTCGTGGTGCACCAACACCGAGGAGGTATCGGGGACCGGTACCGGGCCGTTTTGTACTCTCACGCCTCCGGGGCCCGGTATTCGCGCCTCGGCGCATACACGGCCATACCGCGGCGCATACGCGAGCTCGGTGCAAATGTGAACCCGGGGCCCGATCGTACAGAGAAATCAACGCGTGTGACAGTATGCGCCCCCACCCGCCCCCGCGACCTAGCGATAGGGCCCCGGGAGCGGGCCCAGGATTTTAATTTCCCCCCGCTTAATTGGCCCGGCGATGGGTCCCCTCGAGTTTCTTTCCACCTCCCCCGTCGAGTAGCCGCGCCGAAACCCTCGCGAGCCGGATAAGGCCCCGCGCGGACTTAAGGGGATATCAGAGTGACGTCAGAGCGGTCTCGCTTATGACATTTTTCTCCGATTCGTCTTAAACCTCGCACCGTGACCACAGAGGCTATGAGAACGATCCTGACGTCCGGGAAATATCAATTTTTGTAAAAATTTACTCACAGATATTCTTCATATTTTTTTTTGTATTCATAAACGTGAAATCTCATGGACGTTGGGACCTTCCTTACATCCGATTCGGTGCACCCACCTCGGAGGAAAGTTCCGCTAACGATTTACCCCTCGGACGGGACTTCCACATCCCCTTAACCATCGGGCCCCGGGAGCGCCACTGGACAAGGCCCCGCGCTCGGCGTCTCGTCGTCCACCCTCTGCGGGGCCCTTTTTCGCGGGGCACCGCCACCACGGAGAATTGAAAATGATGATTGGCGGTAAGCGGGGCCTGGCGGGGCCCGGGCCCCGCAAGAAACCCGAAAGATGGCGGCCGACCGGGGCCTGGAAAAAGAGTCGGGAGCGCGAATTAAGTCGATCGCTGTGCGTGGAACCACATCCTTCGCGCCTGCGCCGCGCTTCGGGATATCGCTTTTCTTTTGTCCCTCCCCTCCTCCTCCTCCTCCTCCCCCCCCGGGCCCCTCCCCCTCGTTGGGCCCGATCGCGGCCACGGGCCCGCGCGATCCTCTTCTTTATTATCGACGTCGAGCGTCCTCTTTTGTTTTATAATAACCGCTGCGGTCGCGATCGCGTTCCTTTTGCGATCCCGGCCGCGCTCGGACGCGCCGCTCCCGGCCCTCTCTCTCTCTCTCTCCCTCTTTTTCCCTCCCCCCTCTCCCTCTTTCTCGAGGATTTTTCAAAACCGCGCCGGACGCGCCGGGATTTAACGCAATAAGACGGCCACGCCGCCTACGCGTTGGCATCTCGTTCGATTATTGTCGAAACGAGCCGGGGATGGTTTATCCGTGGGCCCTGTCGCCCGGGAAATTGGGCCCGACGGGGGTAACGACGAGTTACCGAGGCGGGTAGGGCCCAATACCCGGGGCGGCACCTGTTCCGCGGGTAACGAGGAATTATCGAGCCGGGCCCAAGGGACGTTTCCTCGGACGGAGGGCTCCGTCGGGCCCAAACCGGGGGCCCGTCTCGTACCTCGCGACAGATCCCTCGAGATAGGCCCGGCCAGGTACGCGGGGGAAATAAAGCCGCCTAATCCGGCGATAAAAACGGCGGCTCACGTATTATTATTTTATTTAGTTTCCCAAACTGCCACGGCTTAAACGCATCCATAATTACCTGCAGCTACGTGAACCGCCTGGCTGATAAGCGCGGGCCAGAAGGGGCCCTCACCGCGGCGCGTAACCGTAAGGCCCCGCGCGTACGTGTGTAATTTATTCGGAGGTGGACTTTTAACTCCCACGCCCAGCCGCGCATACCAACGCGTCGGTGGATCCTCCGGATCCTTGCTTTTCAGGGCCCGTCACGGGGCCGAAGCCCCCCTCGGGCCCATTCGGGGGGGGGGGCACTTTGGGTCCAGGCCCCGGCGCGTCGGCGGGGATTTTTCACGAGCCCGCGGTTCCCTACTTTTAATCGCGGACCCGGGCCCCGACCGGGGCCCTCCCCGTGATTTTCCCCGGGGGAGAGCCATCGACGCCGGGGAATTTCAGCCCGTCGGGCCCCGAGAAACTCGCGGAACGAGCGGATAACCGGCTACGGCCGGCAATTGGGCGAATGGCGGCCGATTACCGGCGAGGCGGTTAGGATTTCCGTTTGTTTGACTTGACTCGCAGTCGTTCGCGAGGAGGGCCCGGGAAAAGTGCCAGTCGTGGAGGCGAGGCATCCGAGGGAACCGACGTGAGACCTCGGGAGGCCACCTCGTGGCTCCAGAAAACGGGCCCATTTCATCTCCAAGAGGAGGGGGCAAAAGGAGTCGCCCGCCCCTCATGAAAATCCCCAGGAACCTCTCCTCCAGGAACCAAGAGGCACAGCAATCAGAAATCCGCGGACAGCTCGTTCGTCCATCCCGTAAGGCCCGTAAACGCTCCGCAAGGCCCAAAAACGCCTCGGCGAGACAATTAACCGGATGTCCAGAGATTAACGGGGGAAGAAATCCCGGGGGGCAGCACGACGGTTCCTCCGGGACGCCTCCTCCGGGATATCGGGGCCTTTGTTGGCCGCTTTCTAGATTTGCCAGACAATGGCAGGCCGCGGCCGCGGCCATTCCGCGTGGATTTTTCCGCCGACCGGATAAAGGAGCCCAGGAGAGAGAAGCGCGCGGGGGGGAGAGGAGACAGAGAGAAGGGGAGGGAGGGAGGGAGAAGGCATCTCCTCGCCAGCAGGATAATTCCCTGTAAGTGGATAATGCCTTCGCGGGGCTCCCAGCCTACGCGGTCCGCTATCGGCCACCTCCCTCCCCCCGCCACCCCCCACCCACCCGCCACAACCACCTTCACCACCTTCGCCACCTCCGCCTCGGCGAAACGCCCGAGCTTTGTACTTTTCTAGGCCTCCCGCCTGGCCCTCCATCCTCGGTGGATCTTATTGTGCCCACCCGGACCCACGGGGCCCTATCCCCCCCCTCCCCCCTCCCATTGCAGTGGAATTTGACATTTTTATCCGGATTTTATCACCGCTCCTCCCCGCTTGGTTTTCCCTGATACAAAGAACGAAGGTAGCTGGTAGACGCCCAGTTTGGGCCTTATTGAAATTGGGACCGATAGGTGACGGACCCAATTGTTCGCGGGTATGTTCGGTGTTTCGGGGACCAGTCGATATCTCGGGCCTCGAAGCTCGGAGGCCGCGACCCTGGGCACCGGACCGGACTCTTTTTCTCGGACACTTGGGCCCGTCGGGCCCGCTTTTTAAACGCTCGTTATGCATCTCACGGAGGCGCTCGGGGAGAGGGAAGGAGTCGTAAAGGCATCGACATCTGGCACGGCCTCTCGACCCTTTTCCGATTTTTCGAGTCGGGCCCCTCCCCCCCGCGGGCCTGACCGGGGACGGGGGGTCCGCGGAGGAAGTCGTAAGGCCCATCGTTAACGCGCTCCTCGCCGCGTCAAGTTTCGCGGTCCGCGGCGGGAAAAAGTCGCGCGCGGCCTCTCAAACGATACCGCCCTAAGATCTACATTTACCTCGCGCCATTTTATAGCAAAGGGGGCAGGGATGGGTCGGCCGGCGAGTAAGGCCCGACTCTCCGCGGGCCTTACGGCCGTTAATGGCTCTTCCCGTAACGGCTAATGCCCGCGCTAACGCGAACGATCGCCTCGGCCGGCCTTTTTGCCCATCGATCGCGATAATTTCCACAAAGGCGGGGCCCCTTTCGGTATTTCGCGCCTCGGCGCTCCTCGTAAGGCCCAGCGGGCCCCACGCGGCTCGGGGCCCGCGACGCGCCGCGACACGGGATCCAGGAATCGGGTCCCTAAGGAGATCCCTCGAATTCCTCCGAGATGGTGAGAAACGAGAGGTTCTTCGGACGCGAGAGCTGCGAATCCATCGGGGCCCTGAGGCCCCCTGACGGGGGGAGGGCGGCATCGCCGAGTGTCATTAGACCTTTGTCTCGGATTTAGTTAGAACCGTAAGTCGCGGTGGGTTCTGGATTCGTCCGGCGGGGTCGTTGGTGCGGGGCCCGGCCTCGCCATTGGCTGGGCCCGGGGCCCGGGCCCCGGGGGGGCGCCCACACGGGCCCCTCGCGCCTTCCACACACGGTTATGGGGCCCGGTAGCCGCGTTATGAGCATCATATGATATTCCAGTCAGACGCGCAGGCCAACAACGGACTGCGGGGCCCGCGCGTCGAATGACAATTCCCTCAGATTCGAGTCCTGGGTAATTGCCAGCAGGCCGGTCATTAATATCCGACTTTACCCACGCATCCCGTCCCGGGTTTCGATAAATATTCCGAAGGTACCCTGTAATGGGCGCCCGTGGAATCTATTTCCTACACCGGGGCCCCGCCCGATTCGGGCCTCCGGTCCTCCACGGTGGGCCCGTCGGGCCCCATCGATCTTCCGCAATGCCGGACTAATTAAAACCTTATCGTCGGCTCTGCCGGTAGCAATTAATTATCCTCGTGCGGGGGCGGCGAAGCAGAAATTACCGGGTCGCGACGTTTTCGTCCCCTCCCCCCACCCCGTCGGGCCCCGGACGATGGTTATCCGGGAGCCACCTCGTCGCGCTAATGATCGCCGCACCCGAGAGAGTGGGCCCGAGATTCTTAACGAATCATTAATAACCTCGCGAGTAGGCCCCGGGCCCTAAGTCCGTTAGCGCCCCCTCCCCCGATTTCCTTATCCTCCATGAAATTTCCCCGGGCCCCATATCGGGGACTGACAGCCCTTTAACTTTTGGGCCTTACCAGTCCCCTAACGCTATCTATACCTATACACCTGACCCTAAGGCCCAGTGACGCATTAGACCAGGGTGGCGACTCTCCTTGGGGCACCCAACGTCCCTTGGGCCCGGGGCCCGGGGGATGGGGCAGTTCAGAAACGGGGGGGGGCAGAGCGTGCGAGCCCGGGATGCTTTCAGCCGTGGAGATGATTTACCTCACAACTAACAATATCCCTTCTTAAGGCGCTGGCGGATTTATTAGTTCTCTCTCGAAGCGTCGGGGGCGGCAGGGGCGAGAGAACCCGCGACTTGGCGGGGCCTCGGGCCCTCGAACCCGGCACCTCATTACCCGATAATTTACTACGCGAGTAATTAACTGGGCACACAAACGCCAAGACGGGCCCCGTACGCATAACACCCCCCCGCTCAGCCCCCCGCGTCGTATATTATGCCCGGAGTCGTGCTGATCTATTTACCCATTTGTTTTCGCGCGATGGAACCCAGCCACCGGAGCGCCACTAGACGGGCCCCGTTTCTGGGCCTTAGGTCCCCCGGGAAATCGGCGACGCTTCTGGGCCCGTTCCGGGAATCGTCTCGCTCTTCCCGGGAGGGCCTGTCTCTCTCTACTACCGTAACGTGTTCGTAATAAGGCCCAACCACGCTTCCTTGTGCTCGGGGCCTCACCGGGCCCCGGGATCGGTGTTGATCGAGCCGCGGACCGATTGCTGCGTACCATCCCCGGCACGTACCGCGGGTTTTTATTTGATAGAGGCATTTTACGATTTTTAATGTGGCCGAGGTACGCGCGCGGCCATAGGGCCCCGCGCTCATCTGATCGAGGCCCACTGCATGCTAAGCGCGACGGGCCCGTCGCGATGACGCCACTCGACGAAGTCGATCCTGCGGAGGGACTTATCTCTCGCGGAACCGGGTACCAGTGGGCCCGATGATAAGGCCAAGTTCGAAAATGGGCCCGATGATGAGGCCAAGTTCGAAAATGGGCCCGATCCTCGAATCTCGACCCGCGGACCTGGGCGAACTCTCGAAATACGGTCCTGGGGAGGGAAACGAGGCCTCTGGAGGAGGGCTGCCGCATCCCGGTGGGCCTTAGGTCCCCGATGAGCGCCACTGGCCGAGTGTCGGCCACCGTCCTCGAGAGAGAAGGACGCATATCCTGCGTGCGTTGCGAACCTCAGGGGCACGCCTGACGTAGAGGAGTTCACTACGCGAAGAGGGCACTAAAATAATAATGCTCGGAAGCGAAGACACGTCCCCTCTCTCTCTCGGCCTCCCTCTCCCTCGCCCTCGTACGTGGGCCCGTAGGAAAGGGGCCTTACGGGTGTGCGCGCGCACACCGGAGCGAAGGGCGAGATCCTTCGGGCCCGGACGAAAGGCGGCGGAGCTGATTAGAATGAGAATAGACGTGGGTGTGGATGCATGCCCCGGCCCGAGAGAGAGGGACCCACATAGGGCCCCGCGAGTGGGACCGAGAGGGAGAGGGCGAGAAGGACGCGGAGAGCGCCGCCACGGGAGGAGATGCGAGATAGAGCGGGCCAAACTAAATAATAACCCCTCATCCCGCGCCCCGGACCACCCGGTGTAACGCACGGAATAAGGAGTAGTATTGCCGGCGAGGGGCCCAGGTGAGGGCGAGCATTTGAAATGGTAATTGCGGCCCGAAACGCTCGCCGATCCTCGATAAACGATTCCGAGTGGCCGCGAGACGGCGCCCTGTGCCGGCCGAGTTGGGCCCTACCCCCGTCCACCCCCCTCCACCCGTTCATAGGGCCCCGAGGACCCCGGCGACATTTCCGCGTCTCCTCGCCGAACCGAAGGCACTACCCAGGGGCACTCCACGGGGGGAGGGAAAAATCGGCCGTAAGGCCCCGCTGGGGCGAGAAACCTCCGAGTTAATTACTCGCCCCCCGAGTAGGGCCCATTATGCATGCGAGACCCGGCCGACTTATGAAGGGATCTGATTGAGTTCCGAGTAATATGCCGGTCCCGCCGGGGCCCGCTAATTAAACGGGGCCCGACGACACCGGTGCGACCCCCTCTCATCCCCCTCCTCGCCGTCCTGGGACCCGATTGATATTTGGACCGGTCTCGGGGAGGTCGTTAGCGACGCGCTCGCCTCCGATGACGAGCTCGGGCCCCGAAACCGGGCCTCTCATCCTGCGCAGACGAATTGCGCCCTGCGCTTTATTTCGCCCCGGATTACGACGCGCATCTGGACCCGCCCGGTAAGGACGGAATTTATCCCTCTACTTCGTGCCGGCCTCGGCAAACCTTGCATTAGCATCACAAAGACTGCATCTGCAGCTTCTCTCGCGTCGGCACGCGTGTTACTCGCGCTCGCGCGTGCACGCGCGAGCACGGCCACTTAATTATGTACACCCGCCTCGGCGCGAACGATCTCGTCCACCGTACGAGAGGAATGGACCGCGAGAGGAGCGGATTACGCGAAAGGGGTGGTCGCTTCCTGGAGGTGTCTTCGGGAGATACCGGTCCGGCGTCACCAGGTGAATGGCAGGTATTCCAAGTAGATGACTACTTAATTCTCCACTACGAAGGTCATCTCGCATTTATGAATTATTTTTCTTCGATAATAGGAGCTTCCATGGGAACGAATCTTCGGGTCCAGGATTTCCGGTTCAGATTTACGGATCCAGGAAGTAGGTCGGGTATGTTTCGGGAATTTAGGGAATTCTTGGGAATGGTTCAGGATTTCTGAAAGAATATTTTGTTCGCGAGTGGTGAGGATGAGGATGCGAGGCGCAGGTTTGTTCCTAACCTAACCGAGCATCCAGGGTGGAGGGACGTTCCAGCGGGGCCTTTGTCGACTTTCCTGCGCAGGAGTGTACTCCCTGCTCGGCCGAGTAGGAACGGCCGTAACCACTTATCCCGCCTCTCGACGAGTGGTCTCGTTTCCATCGTGCAGCAACGCATAACTCAGTCCGAGTTATTGGTCGTACGTCTACGCACCCGACGCAGCGCCGAGTCTGCGTCGCGGTGCCAGGACGAGGAATCGGCCCTAGGGAACGCGCTTTGTGTCTCTCCGAGGACACCGGGGCGATCCTGGGAGTCCTTCGAGGTCTCTCATAGGACGTTTGGACACGAAACGGAAAACCGCGCCGATAAAGACGCACCTTATCAGAAGGCCGCATTTTTAAAACGAAACGCAAGGACACCAAGATGATCTAGTCCTTCGAAATCCACGCGAGATTACTCCAAGAGGACCGTGAACTTAAAGTAGTACCCCATACCCTGGGTGATCCTGGGAGTCCTTCGAGGTCCTTCTCTGATAGGCCGGATTTTAGGACACGAAACGGAAAATCGCGCAGATAAAGACGCACCTTATCAGAAGGCCGCATTTTTAAAACGAAACGCAAGGACACCAAGATGATCTAGTCCTTTGAAATCCACGCGAGATTGCTCCAAAAGGACCGTGAACTTAAAGTAGTACCCCATACCCTGGGTGATCCTGGGAGTCCTTCGAGGTCCTCCTCTGATAGGCCGGATGTTAGGACACGAAACGTAAAATCGCGCAGATAAAGACGCACCTTATCAGAAGGCCGCATTAATTAAAACGTAACGCAAGGACACCAGGATAATCTAGTCCTTAATTAAAGGTCGGAAGTTAGGACGCGAAGGGTCCATATATCCCATAGTAAGGACATTTGCCAAAAAACCGCGCCGGTTTGGCCGCGGCAGTTGGCGGGACAATCGCGCGCCCTGCAGTGTCGCGCGCGTATAATTACCGTAATAAGTGGTTTTTTGAGCGGCGGGCCCGGAGCGGGAAAACAAGGAGATGAAGGCAGCTAATTTCGGCCGGGCCCTGGACAAAGGCCGGGTGCTCTCGAAAGAAAGCGGTCCTCCCGCGTCCTTACCGGCTTAAAGGCCGCCGAATCAAAAGCGGGGCACCCTTTGGGGCCCCGCTGATTTTTTTGCCGCCCTTTGTGCGCCGACAAAGCTACGGGGGAGGCCAGGGTGCCCATGGGCCCGGGCCCATGGGATTAATTACCCGTGCGCTGTTTACCTGTAATTAGACTACCCCGTGGCCCATTGTGACCCTGGAGGGGGCTCGTCCCCCGGAAAACCATCCGGGGGTGTAATTAGGAACCCGCCACCTGGACCCTTCCTAGGATTAGGGACGTTTCTCCTATCTCAGCTGATCCTTCTCTCCCCCCTTTCGATCCTACCCTGTCGAAAAAAAAATATTTCTTTTTAAATATCTATTTTATTATATTTACCTTGCAACCTTTGTACCGACATGGTATGTTCATTTTGTTAACACATTCGCGGGAAATTCATAAAATCTCGAGTAAATTTAGTATATAAGTGTATTCATTATGCCAGGGAATTTCACTAAATTTTTACTTGATGTCTAATTATAAATTTCGAATAAACGTGTGCTAATTCACTTTTAGGGCATGTATTGTTCTACTACAACCTTATGTAGTGAAAGCGCATGAATTTTATGAACATACTAAAAGTGCCTGGATTTTATGAACATTTCTAACAGCGCTGTATTTAAACTGCATAAATTTTATGAACATTTCTAACAGCACCGTACTAAAAGTGCATGAATTTCATGAACCTTACTAAAAGTGCGTGAATTTCATGAACCTTACTAAAAGTGCATGAATTTTATGAACATGACTAAAAGTGCATAAATTTTTTTAAGATTTTAAACAATGTACGTACTAAAAGTATATGAATTTGCTGAGTATATAAAACAGCGTATAGACGGGAATCCTGGTCCCGGATCCCGCGGGACGCGTCGCGTCGACGCGTAGGCCCGATCTATATTGTATAATGACCGAGGAGCGGAGGGCCTCTAGTCGCGGCGATGCCGGGCTTTAGATAGCCGATAAGTAGAAAATCGATGATTCGGAGGCATGCTAATTCCAGCCGGGGCCCATACCCGGCCATCAGTTGCGCCGTGGCATTAATATAACAAGATCGGCCGTGCATACGCCTGATGGGGCCGGGCCGCGTTATGACAGTCTCCATGCCACCTGATACCAATAATCCGAATACACATTTTACCGCGCGACATGCGATGCCAAGGACTCCGAGGAGCAATTTGCATCTCCCACTGGCTAAGGGGAGTGCTCCTCTGTCCTCCGGTCTCTTCCTGCTCCTCCTCGGACGGAGCCCTCCGCCCCCGAAGCGAGGGGCCCGATAAGGCCCGATAAGGCCCATTGCGGACCCACGGTGGAGAGTGTCCAGGTAGGTTCCCTGGTGATCCAGGGGAACCAGGAACACCGTTTCAACGATGCCGGAGAGATTCGACGGTGATGAGATAAACAGGGAGGGAGAACTTCATAAAGTGATAAGAGTGTGGTGTATATACATACATAAGAAAAATTCAAAATATTTCTAAAACTTTTCTCCAAACTGGGTGCACCGAATTATCTGAGACTTATAAAAAATTCTGTACTCACCTCGGACAAGGATTAAAAAAGACTTTTTTTTTTTAATAAATGCAATTTCACGGGCAGCGCGTCCTTCCTTACAGCTTCCGTAATCACGTGTGAGAGTCATATAATTCATTGCACCCAGTTTGAAGGAATTTTAATAAATATTTTTACGTTTCGTATATATATACAATGACCCTTTCATATCACCTTAACAGCCCAGGAGTGATGCTCCTGATGTACAAGGCTGTACGATATTGCAATTAGGAATGACGAGTACGTTTCAGTAAAGTACGCTGTAGTAGCATACAGACATGAATATGATATGTAGAAATGAAAACGGAGCAATACATATTCGGGATGATAATCCGGTATATCCGCAACGTGGAGGAGAGATAACTCCTCTGGAGGGTCCATCCCGCAGGATCCGGGATATTCGGTGCCCCAGGAGGCGGAAAAGTGGTCAGGGATCCGCAATTAAGGAGATGCCGCGGTCACGCAACTTTGTTAATAACGCCGAAGAGCGCCGAGGAGCCCGGAGTTTCTTAGGGGCGAGTTGCCCCACGGGGCGGGGGACCTCCACCCGGAGGAAAGGAGGGCTCGCGAGAAAGCCGAGAGAGGAACGGAAGGTCAATCCTTTCCGGAGGATCCAGGCATCCTGGGAAGTGTCTTCGGGGTCCAAATGACGGCTCGCAATTTGCGTAATGGCGCGGTCGATGACTCTGGTGCGTTCGGGCGATTACGGGGGCGGGGGCGGGGGGGGGGACCCGGGCGGAAAGTATGATTCGCGCCTGAGCGGACTCGCCCGGAGCGCGATCGAGGATCGCGGAGGATCGGGAGGATCGATCCGATCGATAATAGTAGGAAATGACCGCGACCGCAGAGGCACGTGATCCAATGACCATGCCGGAGAGGCGATGCCTCATTATTTCGATTTCCGAGCCGCCATACGCCACCGCCGGCCAAGACGACCACGACCTCACGGACCTCGATCTCGGTCCCGAGCCAATCGCCGATCGGAGCGTTAATTGCGAATCGAATTTTACACCTGCCACCTGCAGCCCGAGCCGAGGATCGGGGCCCGCCGCTGGTCGAGTTCCACCGGCGATTCCTTTGTTCCCCGGGTGGATTTCCAGGGATTCCGAGGTCCTCCGCGGAGGTTTTCCGGGATTTCTCGGGATACTAGGGGGTTTGGGGATGGGAGGAACCTGGAGGTGGGGAGAGACCCCCCGTAGATCCCGGTTGGGAGGGGGTTTATAGGTGAGCTCGAGTTCCACTATTTCCCGGAGCCGCGGTTCCACCCGTGGCTTGGCTCGTCTCCTCGCTCCGGTTCGGAAGGTCCGCGAAAGTTAGCGGGGAGAGAGCATACGGGAATTCCTCTCGGCGAATATAACCGCGCGCCCCTTTGTTCCAATATAGACAGAGGGAGCGCGAGGGGTTCGAAGGTTACGAGGTAATTATTCGGGATAACGACTCGGTACAGTCCGTTTCTGGAAAACTGACCTCCGCCATCGGGGCCTCGCTCGGTGGCTCGGTCGACGCTTTCGCGAAGCCGCCTCGTAGCGAAAGTGGAGGAAGACGAGGGGAAGGGTCGGGAACCTCACGGGCCCAATTCTGGGGCCCAGTGGTGAGCGAGACTACCGTGATCCTGGCTTAGGTCCTGCAAGCTCGAGTGTCGATCGTGCTCGGTCGCCCTGGTGCAAGGCTAGGGCCCGGATCTAAGGCCCAAAACCGATTTCCCTGGTCTCTAGGGCCCGGCGCGAAAGTCGGGCCCGTGGGGCCCGAACTAGGCTCCCGGCCTGACGGGGCCTTATCCCGCTCGATCCATCGATCTCGCCTAACTGGATCTCCGAGGATCGGGTCACGGGTTAACGGGCCCCTCCGTTCCCGCGGGGCCCGACGCGTCCCTTGAGCCATCGCCCTTTGATAAAGTGCTCGTAATGTTTTTAACGAGTAACCGCGTAATTTCATAATTTCGGCCACGGGGCCCCCGTCGGAGGTATTCGGAGATAATGATTCGATGATTATGCGGCCATATCTCACCCGCGGCCCGGTCTCTCGCGCGATACAGCCCGCGCCGAGATCGGGCCCCAGAGGGCCCCATTCGGGCCCCTCGAAACAATGTCGGGAAGGGCCTCCCACGCTTGGGCCCAGGACTGTACCACGGCGAGCCGCAGTAATTCCCCCAATTATAAAATTATTATCCTGCGGTTGGCACCCCCGGGCAACACGCGGGCCCCGGCCGCCCCCCTCCCGGGGCCCTCTTCGGGGCCTCTCCGGTCGTTCCCCCCTCCTGGCTCCTACGTGCCCTTCTTCTTCGGCGCGCGCTTCGTCGTCCTCGTCGCCTCTTCAGCCTCCTTTGTCGACGGCGAGTCCTCCTGCGAAGAAATCTCTCCTCCTTATCGAGGAATTAATTCCCCGCGCGGGGTAAACCACTGATAACGATAATTGGCGTAACGTGCACCACGGTGGAGGGAGGATCCGGGGGTGAGGCCCCCCCTCGGGCAAAAGGAGCCGCGTCTCTTCGGCGCGAAGGGGCCACTTATGGCAGAATTTATACCGGTCGTAACGGGGGGGGGGGGGGGGGGCGGGGTTGAAATAAATAAATAAATAAATATAGCAGAAGCAACCCTTGCGCGCGGGCAATTCCTCCTCTAACGCGAGCTCGTCCATAATCCGCGACGGCGGCTGCGGTTGACTTTAACCGGCGGGGGCGGTCGCCCCCGTGGGGCAAGCAGCCCCCGCGCCGATGAACCCTGATCTACTTCCTCGGAATCCCGGAAATTTCCGGAAGGAGGGGGGGGGGGGGGCTAGAATGATAAGCCCTCGAGGGTCCTCCTAAAAATAACGTCGTCTCCCAACCTACATCCTCGACCCTCCCCCTCCACCCACCCACCCCCCATACACAACACCATTTACCCTCTCAGGGATTAAGGATTACTCCGAAGGAGCAGAAAGAAAAGGAACGAGTCAAAAGGAGCCCGAATACTCGGCGAAATGGGTGCCGGAAACGGGCCCCAGAAGTGGAGACGCGGGGCCCAACACGTCAGAGGACCATTAGTCTCTGGGCCCCCGCCCCCCCGTCCCCGGGGGGCGCGCCGCTGGGTGGGGTGCCCCGCGAGTTAAAAGGACAAGAATGTTTGACAGCCATTTTTCAGTGATCACGCCGAGTTAGTTATCGACGGCTGGGATCTGCCCCCCCCATCTCTCGCGTAAGGCCCATTCTTCGTTTTCTATTTCTCCACTCCCAATGAAGAAGAGAGGTTATCTCTCATCTTCTCCCGGGGCCCCCTCGCGTCTCCGTCCGTCTCTCTCGCTCTCGCTCGTCTTATTTCTCCTACGGGTTTCCTATCTCTCGAGGGGAGGGCAGGAGCAGAGGTCCTGGACCCGGTCAGCGTCTACGCTGACGAGAACCTAACCTCGAAAGTCTCTAATGTCGGCATTGTGCCACTAGTTAGCGCGGGGACCGACCGCCCATCGGGCCCCGTCCGGGCCCCCCGGGCTCGCGCCCCCTCCTTGCGGAGGCGCGCTTGATCGATCGGAAATTAGGAACTAAATATCCCCGATATCTCCGCGGCGCGTCCGTCCTTTTTGCCCGACTCGGTCCGGGGCCCGGGACGATCTTAATCGCCGGCCGGGCCCCGGGGCCCTATGGACCTCCCCGAAATCTAACGCCCGCCGCTCGGAACAACCCCCCAGCCCCATCGGAAATCCATATTAATCGCGACACTAATCATCCCGGATCGGGCGAGGCAGCGCCGCGTCGCGGAGGTCGCGCAATTAACGAATCAGATAGGGCCCAACTCGAGGGGGAGGCGACGTGAAAAAGATAAACGACCCCGCGGGAGATCCGCGCGATAGTGTCCCCCTTTTATTTCCGCCCTCCCCCCGGGGTGAGGTGGGGGGGCAGCGCGCCCTGACGAGTACGAATCGCGGATCTGATAACCGGCGAAGAAACGCGCCCGGGCGCTAAAGGCGCGCCGGGGCCCTAGGGCCCCGGGGGGCGCTCGCGGGGGGACGCGGACGAGTATGAAAATTATTCCGTGGATGCTCGTACGGGGCACACTTGTCAAGATGGCGCGCGGAATTAATTAAATTAAGCCCCGCGCCTCCTCCTCGCCGAGGTTAACCCGAGCCGGCCGCGGGCCCCGGGAGGGGGCCCGGGACGCGTCGGGGCGGGGGGAACCGTGTTCGACATCGAGTGCAAGTCATTCCAGTCATTGGCTGCTCCGTAGGCATCCGCTCGCCCTCCTCTCCCTCTTTCTCTCTTTCTTTCTCCTCCTGGCCCCCCTCCTGGGCCCTATCTCTCTCCCTCCCTCTCTCCCTCTCTCTCGCTCTTTCCCGCTCGAAGAAGCGAGCGCGCGTGTAATGTGGATGAAGTGTGTTTTGACGTTTGCCCTCGCGAAGGTATGCGCGTCCGCTCCGTCGGGCCCCCTCCGTGGCGGATGTTCCGGGGAGGGGGTAAGGCCCAACGAAACGGGGACTTTTCAAGACCCACCGTCCTTATGCAAATCAGTTTTCCAGGACTCTCATCGATACACATACGTGCATCTTATCAAGTAGGGATTGCTTAGTCTCTGGGGGGAAATTCCATCGGGGAGGGGGGATAAGGCCCAAAATGCTTAACAGTCCCCAGGGAAGCCCGGGGAAGTGACAAAGGCAATTTAAATAATTTAGCGCGCTGATTTGTTGCGGGGGTGCAGGGGAGGATCCCTGGCTCGTGCGAAAGGTCGGGGCCCGGGGGGCCCGTTCTTGGGCCCGTGTGCCAACTTGTTGACACTTGGCCCCTTCGCCGCTAAATCGCTTTGGAGTCGAGCGCCTCCGCAGCCTAAACGTCTCTCCCCCGCGGAGCGGCGGAAACCGAGGCGGAGGATGCAAATGCTCTCGCCAGCCATCAAAATCTAATTAACCAGCGAACGGGCCCCGAGAAAGGGGCCCGATGGGGAGGTCGGAGAACCGAAGAAAAAGACATCTCGGAGGTTTAACGGTTCGAAGGTGTCGGAGTAAAGCCTCGACTCCGGTATGCCGTGCCCCTCGCCCCCCGGAGGAACGGCAAACGTCGTTACGAGCTGGGTTTATGTCGGGCCCCATCGCCTAACGCGGGCCCCGCGAAATTCGTCCGCAGTCGACCCTTTGCTGGCCATCTAGCGGCCGGCGCGCTAACTAGACTCGTCATCCCTCTCGACCTGGCGAATAATCTCGCGATTTATTAAACTAATAAAAAAAATTGATAAAAAAATGTATAAAAAAAAATGGTCTCCAAACTCGGTGCGGAGAATAATTTGGAAACTCCCGCTAGTGATTATGGAGGCCCTAAGGAAGAACGCGATGCTTGTGAAATGTCACGGTTTAGGGGGAAATTTTTATATATAAGGGAAGGTTTTATATATGGTTTGAGGTTATGTATGTATCGAGGGACTCTTTTGTATCATCTTTGGGCTTCGGTGATAAGGGGCCGATTTCCGATCGGGGGGATCGATTTCTCTTGGTCGCGCGTACTAGGAAGTACAAGATGGCGGAACGACGTATCGATTAGCGGGTAACCTTCCTCTCCGGCCGATGACGGCGCCCGTCACGGTCTGGATCCTCGCAATCTAGAACCATTGCTTTGGACGTAAGTTAATTCTACGCCCGGGCCTTTCAATGCGGCCGCAAGCTATCCTTTTCGTTATAAAGAGATCAATGGGCACGCAATGAACCGCTCAGGTCGAACCTACGATCGGCCCTCGTGAATTAAGCAATACGATTTGAGAAATTGCACCCCGCCGCCGAGCCAGGCGAATTGGGTCCAGCCGGGGTGAAGCACCGCCGGAAGAAGGGTAAGGCCCATTTTCGGGGACCCGCTGAAACGCCTATTCCTGGCACCCCCTACTTGCCGTATATACCCAAGGGTAAGGCCCATTTTTTGGGACCCATTGAAACCCCTATTCCTGCCACCCCCTACTTGCCATATACCCAAGGGTAAGGCCCATTTTTCGGGACCCACTGAAACGCCTATTCCTGTCACCCACTATTTGAATACTTGAATAATATATTGAATATTAATATTACAAAAAATTGCAACGTAATGTTACATTAAATTCAAGTAATTTTCCCGTTTTACGTTTTCCTATGGGGAAACCTTAATTTACGAAGTGTGCCAAAATGTATGTAAATTGGCATAGATTTTTATCAGGGCAGGTTACTCGCGCCCGATCTCCACGGGCCCAAAATGTGGGGCCCGGTATGCGCGAGTGCTCGTTGGTTTATTAAGGTTATCGAGATCTGATCTACGGGCGGATTAGTCGGGCCCTCCGAGGCTCGGCTTCTTTTTCTTCTTTATTATAAATGACCACGTCTCGTTTGGCCGTCTCGATGACGCATCCTTGGGCCCGCGAGTGGGCCCAATCCATGCGCCCGCGTATATAACGAGAGGTGCGGGTTTTCCCCGCAAGACCTCGGGGAGAGAGGAAACGTAGTAGGGCCCCTCGAGGAACGGGCCCCGTAATCGGGCCGATCTCGGCCGCGATCGAGAAGTAGTTTCCGATGTCACCGACTGGGCCCAAAGTTCTTTCGGTAATTCGCGATCCGTGTCGGCCGTAACTCGTGCCCCCCACCCGGGGGGCCGGACGGCGTCCCGACCCGGAATTAAACTCGGACTCGCGAAATCGCGGCGAACAAGCCGCCTAAGAGTGGCCTTCCCTGTTCGTCGGGGCCCGCGACTTGTACCCCACCCGGGGCCCGGGGCCCGATCGAGCCGATCGACCCGCGAAAATCTTCCCCCGCGGATTCCCCAGCGCGACTCCTCCGAAAGGGCCCCTCGAGAGCCTCCGAAATCGGCCCACTGTGGGCCCCCAAGGCTCGGGGCCTTAAGGCCCCCCGTGCAGCGGCGCGCTCTCGATCTCGCCCGGGACACCCGGTATAGTTGGTCGCGTCCTAAAACAACAATGGAGGCATTAAGATGATCTACGGCCGAGTCGCTTGACCCTCTGATTCAAAAAAGGTGTTCGAATCCATTCGAGTGCGCGCCTCTCTCGGGCCCCTTTTCCCTCCCGGGGCCCTTTCCCCGGGCCCCCCAACGGGCGTGTGGGTGTCGGCTTAATGCCGCGGGAGCGCGTGTTGGTGAGCACCGCGTCGGGGCCTTAGGTCCCGGCGGCGGGCCTGATTAAATATATATTAGGGGTGAGGTGAGAGGCGCGGGCCCAGCTCGCGCCCGGCGGGGGGTACGGCATTCTTTCGAGGGGCACCCCGGGCCCGCGGCCGAGGGTGCGGTCGGGCCCGAGCCACCCCCTCCTCTCTCTGGGCCCCACGCCCCCCCGGCGTTATTATCCGGACGATCGTTATTGTTGCATCGACGTCTCCGTCGGGGCCCCACGTCGCGGGCCGGCCGAAACGGGCCCACCGACGAAATCCGCGGCCCAAATTTTGGGCCCCTTCCGCTGTCCCCTATCCCCGGGGAGCGACATCGCTTCTACCGGCCCCCGGATTTATTCTCAGGCCCCGTAATGAAGCCGGACAGGTGCCGCGAAACCGTGGGCCCGGAAATAAGAAGAGCGGGGCCCTATATCCCGCAGGATTCGTTACGTGTCGAGCCGCTGCCGCCGGTGGAAAGGATCATTAACGTGCTACCGGGTGTCATTGAGAAAAAATCCAGATCTAATGAGCCGGACATAACGCTTTCCGATCCTCGATCAGGCCCAACTAAGGCCCCTATGAAATCGTCAAAGCCCCCACCGCCCCACAAAATCCACAAAACATCCCAGACAAGTTCTAAAAGGCCCAAAAACGTCCCCTTAACTCCAAAACGAAATTAATTCCAACAAATATTCCCTCTAAAAAAAGACACACACACACACATCCACGAACACGTGGAGTAGTCTGTTGAAACAATGGAAAATGGGACGAAGTATCTAAGTCCCTACCGAGTCAACGGTGGAAAAGTCTGACGGATGTTAATGGGGGGCCCGTTCGGTCCGGGCCCCCCACCCCTCCTTTCGGGCCCACCATTAGTCAGGGGCGCGGGGCCCGTTGGGGCCGCGAGGTCCGAGGAACACCTCCGCCATTGTTTAATGATGTCGCATTAAGAGCCGAGCTTTATACAAGGACGGCCAGAGCTGGGAGGGGTCCGCATTGTACCGACCGGTCGGATAAGTCATAATAGTGGGCCCGACCCGGCGTTGTTAATAGTCAACACGGGATCGCGTTGAGATAGCGCGCTAATGCACGCATTTATTTGAAATATTAAACCGCACGGTATCGCGCGAAAAGGGCTNGGGGGGTCGGGTGGGGTCGGATCGCGCACCTTGTTCTCCATCTCGAGACCGCGATTACGAGAAAGTGGGCAATTATGGATGACGGTAATTAGAAGAATGGAAGACGATTTTGCACCGGGTGTTGGGCCTGAGGAAGAAAAAAAGATGGGCCCTAGGGGGAAGGGGGAGGATCGACAGTCCCAACGATTTGGGCCTTACGCAACGATAGCGCGATAACGGGGGGACTGAGATGACCAAACGTCATTGTCTAACTCCCCCCCCCCCTTCCTTCTCGACCCGTCGATCGGGCCTAATCGATGACCCGGGGTGATACTCGACGTCTCCCCACGGGGGGCTTTCTCCCCCCCGCGGCCCTCTTAATTATCAATACACCCCCAACGAGCAGAATCATCCTTGGAGCATTACCCGTTGCCAGTCGTTATTGAATCTAAATGATTAATTAGGGACACCTCTTGCCGGGATCGATTTTGAAAAGCCGGGGCCCGTAAGGGGGGTGGGGTGGGGGAGGAGGAGGAGGAGGAGGGAGAGGCCGCAATCGAAGAGGACCGATTCATTTATTATGCCCGACCCTCCATAATGTCACTGTGGGTGGGTGGGCCCCGGGGCGAGAGGAGGGGGAGGGGGGCGCGGGGCAGGCATTCAAATGAAGGAATGTCGGATGAACCTCGGGATGACACTTCTCCCGGGTGATTTATGCCCGCGGGCCCAGTGACCGTCATCTCCGCCGGGAGATCTACGGGATCTCCTCGGGGCCCCGGAGGAATAGTAGTTAGTCACCGCCGGGAAGGATCGCGGGGCCCGCGGACGCATTCGCCCTGGGCCTTGGCCCACTCTCCGCGGGGGCACCCACGTGGGCTTTTCCTTCCGAGGGTGTTCCAGGATACTGATCGATTCCACGGGAAATCGACGTCTCGGGGACCGATCTCGGAGTAAGGCCCCGAGGGGCCCGATCGCCGGGCCCAAAACCTACACCCAGTCAACTACCTGGACGGACGCGCCGCGCGATTAATCATCTCGGTTACTCAATATGTTATGGCTAATGTGCCAGCTACGATGCTGCTCCTGTTCTTTTTGCCCCCCACCCCCCCGGTGCTGGGCCCAAGGGGCCCGCTCGGGCCCCGTTCCGATTTCCCGGGCTGGGCACGCAAACGGATTGCGGAACAATACCTGCACGTCGGACTTGTCTTGACGATGAGATCGACGGTGTCGGGGTACGTGTCGATTTTTGGGTCCCTTTTGGGACCGGGGAGGGGGGAAGGGCCCATGGGGGGACCGCTCGATTATGCAGAAATTTCGCATTAACTGTGCAAATAGGGACTGCGCTGAGAGGAGAGGCCTCTGCTCGAGGCATTAATGGTTTTCGCGCTTGTTAACGCACTAATGGGGGGAGGCAACGGGGGGGTGATTTCTGTTTGCGCCGATCCCAGAAAAGGCCCCCACCCGGGGGGAGAGGCCCCCGATCGATGCCTCGTACCGCGGCGGAATAATTAATCGCCCGTAATCTATGCAATGCTCGAGATAGAGGTATCAGGATTTAGTGGCTGTCCAATTTAACCCGTGATTAATAACCCCGCCGAGGAGGAGATCGCCGCGAGTCCCCGGGGGGAGGACCCCCCGCGAACCGCGAGTCGGCCGACCGGTTGCAGGAATTCCCGGATTCGCTCTTCCGCGTCCTGGATGTCTATTATTATTATTAATATGATCATTTAATTAAAGTCAAACCGTATCAGCGATTAACGTGTACGGGGTCTACGGCAGAAATTCCACCGCGATGTAGCAGTTGCTTCAGTGGGGAGAAAAATCGCTATTGGTAGTCTTTAATCTTGGTCTCGTAGAAGGCGCAACGAGGATCAAGATCAAGATCGTTATACCGGGACTGAGTCGAATCATCGCTAATCACTGTTCGTTAAATCCTTCACCCGGTACCCCAACGCGAATGCGCCCTCGGAGAGGACCGCGGTGTATATTCGCGCGCAGGGGTAAACAGACGAAATTATATCGAAGAAAAATTACCCCGAGATAATAGTGATTAATGATCGAGTCGGCCCTCGCTTGTGTGCGTGCATGTGCCGGTAAAATATGATGCCAGGCGAGGTCTCCGCCGGGCCGTCTGGTGGCGATTTTCGGCGCCGACCCAGCTGGGAACCTCGAGGAGACAACCTCGGGGAGACCGGCCAGACGGCAATCTTCTCTAATTAACACATTAAGACTAATCAGAGCCAGTTGCTCCTCCTCGAGAGGCCCACTTGCCTAGATTTAACGTACCTCCCGAATTAATTCGAATTATTTCCATACCCAGTCCATCGCCACCGCGAGAATCCCGGAGGACGTGAAACGCCTCTGATCCTCTTCCCATTTCGTTCCTTAAGAACTTTCCTAATGTCTAGGAAACTCGTGCACCGTGCTGCCGGAAAGGCAAAAGTGATAGGAAGTTCAGGAATAAAAGGTAATGCATCTCTTGTGGATTGTGTTTATTAAGGAGGTTTAACAGGTTTGCAGCGCGGAATTGTCCACGGATGGTATGACAGGGTGGTAGGAAATTCTGGAATAAAGGGTAATGCATCTCTTGTGGACTGTTTTTATTAAGGAGGTTTAACAGGAAGGATGACGCCAACGGCGCGAGGTGGAGGTTCGGCTCGAAATTGTCCACAGCCTCGATCGCTATCGAACGGTAATGCATTTTCCAGTGCAATCTCGACGACAATCGGCCTCTCGTCCCACTCGGTCGAGTCGCGCCGGCCGCGCAACTGGAACTGGTTTAAATATTTCCTGGGCACGTGTCCTTACATAGCTGGATAGTGGATATACCTCCACTCCGCCTCCAACCGAATATAAGTCCTCGGGCGCTATCTCGGGTCACGCATCTCGGACTCCTCCGAGAGTATCCTCTCTCTCTCTCCCTCCAGCTCCCTCCTTTATTTCCCGCTCCATCCTCCTCTTCCATTCAGCCATTGTGCTCCGCCGGCCGAAGAGACTTTCCGAGAGGAAACGCGTCCGTCCTCGTCCTCGGTTTCGATTAAACGAGGTTAGGTCGCACCGCTGAAAGAAAGGCGTCCGAATTAGACGCAGTGCTCCGGAGGTTGCCCTTACCTTTCGGCGTCGCTGCGACGAGCTTGAATCATTTAACGCGGTTTATCTCCTCGAAAGAGCGTCCCTCGTAGCGGCGACCCACCTCGCTCCCGGGCTGGCGGGTAAATGAACGCTCGAGACCGCTGCCGGCCTCCTGCTAGTTTCCCGACCGCCAGCGCCATCTCTGGGCGGCGCTACGGACTACCGGTGCACTCGGTAACTGCAGCGCCGCGCAGAAGGGCGTCGAGTGGCCGTACTAGATGCATATTACATCTCGCCACCCCGGGAATATTGCCAGGGGAGAAATTCCCTCCCTATGAAAGGACGCCCTCGGAAACCCGGCTCGCACCTCGCGCGGTAGGGAATTACTCCTAGAGGCGGAACAATTAAAACGGAGTTCCTTAGGGAGGTTAGGCTCGCCACTGCGTCAGAAGGGTCCTCCGAGAGGCTCGGCCCACGTCGAAACTTTATGAGCCGCGAAAGTACGACCGACTGCGTCAATGGGGGGATCAAGACGACCGAGCGAGTCCTCTCCGGAGTCTTCCGAGCTTTCGACGTTCTTGAGAGGTTCATTAACCAGGGATTACGTAACTCATATCGAGTGGAATCCTCGGCCTCTCGTTTGTCGCCGCGATATTAGGCTTCGATTCGAGGGCGAACGAATTAGCTGCTTCTTCCCGGACTCCTCTAGGGTAATCCCTCATCCGAGAAGAAGGAATGAAACGTCCTCGGAGGCGAATCAATCGTTTCACGACATACGCGTGAACACTTTATAGGTAAATCAAGTACGTGAGACGTTTAAAAGATTTCTCATTAAATTTCTACTCATTTTCTCATATAGGAACTCCCATCAAGGCCTAACATACAGGGAAGGGTTGAAAGGAACAAGAAGACGTAGCCACCTTGTTACTTAATTTCATACGATTACGGATGTCATTACATCTGTACAAATTAATTTTAATCCTTTGTTCTCCTTCTCAGGAGCTCTTCAGGTACACCCACGTCCGGAGGAGAGGAAGTTCTATCGGGCTAGATAGGAAGACGCCAAGTTTGAGGTTAGGTGTAAGGCCACATCCCTACTAATATTTAGGTACGTATACATTTACGTACACCCGTGCATTTACCTTCGTGATTAAGTAGACTCTTCAGGGTCAGTCGTCATCTTCGTCGAAGGGAGTCCCTCCGTTCCGTTCCGCGCATGCGCACCGGCGGCGATCGAGTGCGCATCGTGACGCCAGACTCGAATTTGGATCAGCTAAAATTAGTATCCCGCGGCCTACGATGTGTACGCCGTGTATAGTCCGAGGTATAGGACAACACCGTGGAGGTAATAGGCATTTAGGGCATAATGTATGCATTGAACACTATTAGGTATTCAAATACTCAGATTGCATTACGCTACACTATAATACCCTGCTTCCTGCGGCAGCGGGCCCGGAGGAGATTGCTACTATTATTCTTATTATATTTTATTTATTAGCCACGCCGGCCTTAATTCGCGGTAATCGGGCCGTAAGGCCCAGGCCGTCTGGCCGCCGCCCCGAAGAGGCCCATCCCGGAGGAGGGCCTGAAATCGACGCCACCTGAGTGAGCCATTCGGCGGGCCCAATTTCTATGATTTATCAATCGAACGACCAGCGGGGCCCTATCCGTCCACGTGGTGACTTCTTGCCAGGGTGTGCTCCCGATTCGCCGCCACGTCGGCGAGAAAAATCGGGCCCACTAGCCGAGCAAGAAGGGGCCTTGCCGTGACCGATCCCGCGGATCGATTGGGCCCCGTGATTTATGGGGCCCCGGGTTCCGCGAAGAACCCGCAAAATCGAGAGGTCGACGCCGTCGCAAGGCGGCGCCACCGTCGCCGGACGAAGAAAGCGTCTCGCCTCATTAGCGACGCCCCTGCGTCGCGGGACCGCTTTTTCCCGGGTTCGCTCCTTTCCCGCGAGGCTGCGCCCCCATAGGGCCCCACCTCGGGGCCCGATCTCCCCTTCTTTGCCCTTCTTACTAATTATTTCGTCGGTTTCGCGCGTCGGAGATCGCGGCCGAGCGATTCCGCCGGGCCACGGCAACAAATTGGCCCCTCGGGCCCAATCCCTGGGCCCGGAATTAATTCCGCAATGTGCGGGGCCCGACCTCCCCCCACATCCGTCGCGGATTCGACCAGCTTTGACTATTGTCCACGTCGCTCGCGTTTCCGATCGGTCCAGAAGAGAGAAGGGGGCATTCCACCCCCGGAAAGGCTGCGCTCTTCTTTCGCGGCCGGAAAGGGTTACCCCCCGCGGACATATTGGAATTCCTGCGAGGGAAAACCCGACACAGAGCCCGCCGCTCTTTTCGCGAGATAGATCCGCTCTTTGACGGTCTAATTAATCGGCGCATCGGCGCCGATCGACTGCCCCCCATTTAAATTGCAGCCCCCGAGACAAAGGAGGAGGAGGGGGAGGGCGCGATCGCTGGCCGCGAAATTAAACGGAGCAATATCTCTGGGTGGCCGACAAAGGCGCGTTCACACCCGATTAAGCATCCGACCCACCCCAAGACACGCTGGTAACGCAGGAATGTCTAATAACGACCCGCCCCCCCTTCCACCCTTGCAGATCCGAATTCGAGAGAACCACCCCTTGTGGGTACTCGATCGACTCCTCTCGACATCCCGGGATGATCTACAGGTGCCGGACCTGGACATAGGGCCCCGATCAGCTGGTCGGGCCCTCCCCACCCCTGGCGCTCTTGCCGTGCGTTCGAGTCATTACGTCCCCCGGCTTCGGGAGAGATTACGGCTCCTTTTTTCCCCCCTTTCTCTTCCTTTTCCTCCTGACTTTGACGCGTCACGCGACCTCGCTCCCCGCCGGGAGGGGGGTCCCGGGTGTTCCTCGGAACGCGGGCCCGACGGCGAGAGGCGCAATTAAAGAATTCGCTTTGTTCCCTATGGGACGCTTTGTTGGGGCCGCGAGTGGGACCGAGTTCCACGGATAGAGCTAATGGAGGGCCCCTCGGAGGATGCCGGCAATTAGATCGTTTAATGGCGGGACAAGAGAGGAACCGGCCCCGTTTTGCGGGGCCCGGCGTTATTTCGGTAATTACCGCGGCCGATCTCGCCGCCACGCCACCACTCGTAAACCCGCCACCTTCTGGAGGTACCGTCCCTGGGGATGGAAATCCATTCCCAAGTGGAGGCTTCGCCGTAGTCCCCCGACGAAAAAACATTTCTTGGGGGCATCTCGGTGGTTGCGGGGGGCCAGGGGGCGAGATCACCCCGTGGTCCAGAGGGCAATGTCTCCTCTCTAATTTCCCCGAGACGTCCTGGGTCGCGGAAAGCGATTTCACCCCCTGCCCCACCCCGTGGGGGGGGGGCTCGCTCTCGAGGCGAACTTTTTAATCCGGGCGCGAGGAGTCGTCCGGCTTTTTAAATTAAAGAAATAAAGCCACCCTCCTCCTTCCAGGCTCGACCTGGGGGATGGGAACTCATTTGCACTTAAGGAAAAAATGACGGGCGATAAAACTAACGCCGGGGATTAACTCCCCCCCCGGGGGGGGGGGGGGGGCGTTAACAAATGAACGCCCGCTTTATCGGGCGGAAGTGATGTTGATTCGACCTGGTCTCAAGTTTAAATCTCGGCGGGGTGTCGCCGTCTTCCCGGTTTCTTTAATTGGATTTTTAATTGGTCCGATTCTCGCCATTACGTTAATCCATCCTCGGCTGGGGCAGGTGCCCCCACATCCCCCCTGGCCCCCGGAACGTTATTACCCCTCCCTACGAAAAAGATTCTCATCAGACAGAAGTCGGGCGATCTTTCTTCCCCCTTCGTCCTTCATGTCTCGGAGGTCCTGCAGATTCTGATGTACCGGAGTCCCTGGATATCTCGAAAGCCCTAGATATCCTTGAGACTCGGGACCTGGCCTCATCGATTTGCAATTTTTCCATTTCAGGTTTTCCCACGCGAAGCTTCATTACCGAGGCGTTCCAAAAAACGTCCGAAAATTTCCCTGGATTTTCTCAGGGTATGGAAGTATTTATACAATGTGACTTCTACAATTACCAATGTACAATTTTTCCATTTAAATTTTCCCACGCGAAGCTTCATTACCGAGGCGTTCCAAAAAACGTCCGAAAATTTCCATGGATTTTCCCAGGGTATGGAAGTATTTATACAATGTGCACTTCTACAATTACCAATGTACAATTTTTCCATTTAAATTTTCCCACGCGAAGCTTCATTACCGAGGCGTTCCAAAAAACGACCGAAAATTTCCCTGGATTTTCCCAGAGTATGAAAGTATTTATACAATGTGTACTTCTACAATTACCAATGTACAATTTTTCCATTTTACATTTTCCCACGCGAAGCTTCATTACCGAGGGGTCGCGAAAATGTCCGAAAATTTCCCTGGATTTTCTCAGGGCATGAAAGTAATTCCACACTTGTGCCTCTCTGTGACATCCGGTAAATTGTCCACGTATTGTGTCAGTTCCTCCTTCGTCAACTCGTCCCGATAAATGGACTTTATATCCACAATCACCCTTGTCATCTCTAGGCGTGACGGAGTAGCCGAGTCCTGCAGGGGCGGCCGGTCGTTCGTTAGAGCGGACGGAATCTGCGAATGCAAATCCGTAAGGGTGGCGGCCGAGCGTAGGTTTAATTATCGGGTTAAACGTAGCGAGGGCTGATTCTGATGAGAGTTCCGGATCCGAGTCGCGGCCGTTACGTGACTGCGAGCGGCCGGGCCAGTTAACGAACGGCGGCGATCCCGCCGGGAGATACGGCACGTATAAAGCCCCGATGACATTGTTCATACTCGGATTCATATTCAAATTGGCCCGGCACCCGGGATCGGGACTGCGATTATTGCTGCCGGGGGGAAACCCGCCCCCGAGTCTGCTTCCGGAGGACGCGCCAGAGTAGAGGGTGGGCGGACGTGGACAGGTTTTGGTGGGTCCTGGGGATATCTAGGGTTTTCAGGGTATCCAGGCTCTTCGGATGATACGAAAGGCGCACTGATAAAAATCCAGGGAAATTTACACACATTTTTATGTCCCTTGATAAGTGAAGTTTTACGGATGGAAACGTAAAGAAGTGAGTCCTGGGGATATCTAGGGTTTTTAGGACATCCAGGCTCTTCGGATGATACGAAAAGCGCACTGATAAAAATCCAGGGAAATTTAGACACATTTTTATGTCCCTACATGAGTGACGTTTTACTGATGGAAACGTAAAGTGGTGGGTCCTGGGGATATCTAGGGTTTTTAGGATGATACGAAAAACGCACTGACAAAAATCCAGGGAAATTTACACACATTTTTATACCCCTACATGAGTGAAATTTTACACATGGAAACGTAAAGCGGGTCCTGGGGATATCTAGGGTTTCTAGGACATCCAGGCTCTTCGGATGATACGAAAAGCGCACTGACAAAGATCCAGGGAAATTTACACACATTGTTATACCCTACATAAGTGAAGGGGTAGCGTGGCTCGGAAACATTCGCCGAGGATGTTACCCCGCCAGTGGCGATAGTGGTGACTGGTCCCGGCAATTACATCCGAATAAAAGCAAATAGTCCGTAGAAACAAGGCTAGTCCGAAATAACGATAGATCCGCGAGATAGTTGCCCGGGGTAATGGGGAATTGTTTAAAAATAGACCCTCGAGGGGTGGGCTTTGGCGTTCCGTGACGGCAGCCGTTACCGCTTACGTGCCGGCGCGTCTCCTCTTACGTTAGTCCCCCACTCGAGGACTTCCAAAAGCAAAGCCCACCCCGTACCAAGGTTCGGATTTCCCTCTTTAATAAGAGGTCGAATCGGCCAGAATAGATTGGTCCAAGGCGACGCAACATGTTCCTGGTGCATCCCCGAAAAAAAACGTGTCAAACTCGACCCGGAAGTTAAAAAAAATCATATACTTGATAAGGCCGCTGACGCCGATAACGAAGACGGTGTGATAACGACGTGAAATAAAGGATAGATTTTTCAGAAACAGATCGCAAGACGCAAAGTCGATCTAGTAGGAGGTCGGAGGAAGTACAAGTAGCATCATCTCTCGGTCGAGGGGTGAAGCAGCCACCCCTTGCTGACCAGCGTCCACCCCCGGGGCGCCTCGCCCTATCAGGGTTTCGGGTCTCTTCCTTTCTTTCGCCTCTTTTCCCTCCCTCGTCCCTCCTCCAGGCAGACCCACCCCGAGGGAGGTGCGCGATGCAGAAGAGTAACGTGGCCGGGCTAGTTAGTATGCATAGTGCGGGACTTCTCCCGAAATGAAACGTCAACCCGAGACTCGTCATGCCCGCCTCGTGTCCTTTCCTCGGCCCCCCCTCACCCCTTCCCGGTTCCCCAATCCGGATTTTCCCTGGCGGATTCGGACGAGTCCCAGGAAAATAATTCCTTCCCCCTACCAGGGGGTGGGATCCGTAATTGCGCGAATCGCCGCGACCGTAGATAATCGCGCTGCGGTCGGTGATAACGAGGGGTGGCGGTGGGTGATAACGAGGGGAGGGCGAGACAAGCGGCTAACGAGCCGCTGCTGGGAGCCGATTGGCCGAATTATCCGCGGGGTGAATTAGCCCCCGTATATGAATGAGGTTTAATTGGCGAGGGGGCGCATATCGCGGGATCGCGAGGTCGCCCTCCAATCTGGGGGGCGGAGGGGGGGGGCACGACCCTCAACCCTTTGAGGAGGCGAGGGACAAAGCGTCCCGGCACCGGAGGCGCCGGGGTGGCTCGAGGGATGAACTCTCGTCTGGATATTAGCATTGTTAACCGACTGACTCCGCGCCAACCCTTTCGTGCGCCGCGGGCCATTTCGCCCCCTCACCCTCCCCCTTCCCACCCACTCCACCACTTCACCCTTTACACCCTCGGCGAGCCCTCCACCCTCGATCGGTGTGCTAACGCGACGCGATCTTCGGGCGGGCGGACACGCGAGATGCTCCGTTGGGGGTGGTTCGCCCCCACCCCCTCCCACCCACCCATCGCAGGGGCTCAGTCGTCCTGGCCGTCGTTTGTTACGAGTCACCCCTCGCGGCCCCGTCGCCTTCATGTAACCGTATCTCCCCGAGATGCATGCACGTTTGTATGTACCCACCTACCCCTGTATATAACTCGGGGGGAGGGAAGGAGGGCACCCGCCAAGGGGCGCGATGAGCGCCTCCGCGGGAACGAGAGAGGACAAGATAAATTCAAATCCTAGACCCGAGTCCCGGAACCGCAAATCACGTCCGCTCCTATATACACCGAGGATCATCCCTCTCCGATGCTGACCAACCCCCTTATGCGCTTACACCCGTACCTGTCACCCCCGGCCCGTAGTTTGCCACCCCCGGAGCCGCTTCCGAATCGGATATCCCGGGGATCCCGAACGGCCCCGATCCGTCGCCCTTTCCGCCCCTACCTCGCGGAATCATCCCTCGAACCTAATTCCCAACCCCCGAAAATGGAGACGCCCCCTCGACTTTCGGGAAATGCCCTCCACCCGGTTGGTTCGGATAATCCCGTCGAGAGGACACGGCTAGAAACCATGGAGTCTCTTTTGAAAACTCTTCCCGCACCATACAAAGAAAAACCTATATATAAAAAGTATACAGCCACCCCCAGGAAATATTAATATAATAAACACATAACGCGATCACCTTCTACCAGAGTGGGCCCCATGGACCAGGAACGAGGGGGGGCGATTCATTGAGGTTCCCCGAATCGGAGCGAAAAGTGGCGTTCCTCGGGAGCAGTGGACGTGCGATAAGGGGGGGGGACCACCCCCCTCTTTCGGCGGGGCCCACTCGACATAAACTCATCGTGTACGGCGGTTCTAGTGTTTCTCCCCGCGGACAGACACGCCGAGATTAGATCTCGGTCACTACTATATACGAGAATCTCATATTACCCGAGACTTTTATTTCTGGGGGGGGTGGAGGTGGGGGGGGTGCTCGCCAGCCCTGGCGGCTCCCGTTTTACACGGGCGATCTCGCCTCAGCCCCCCTGGTTACGTTCGCCCCCCTCTACCTCCGAGAGAATCCATATCACGATTATTGCGCCGGGTTATCATTACGAGGAACAAAGAGAGAGGGTACGGGATCGCGAGATCTAGCCGTGCCCCGAGACGAACCGACCGCCATAACGCCGAGTGGCCGTTCCCCCAATCTGGCGATCTTAATTTTCCGGAATCCCCTGCACGGGAGGCAGGGGCACGCCCCCCCCCTCCCAGGGGGGTGGAAATGGGGAATATAAGTGGGGAGAACCGCGAAAGAATACCCCGTGTCGAGTAGCGATGACAGTTCCGTAGGAACGGCGGTCATTTTGGATTTTAAGGGGGGGTTTACGGGGGGCCCTTTTTACGAGGGGGGGCCCCGATGAAAAGTGCACAGGCATGTAGTCTCGCGCGGGGTCACTCGCGGGGGTGACCCCCGAAAGCCGCTCGGGGGTCAGGCCGGGCCCCAGGAATTCCATAACGCACGGGGGGCCCGCCTGGTGTAGAGGGGGGGGGGGGCCCAATAATAACAATGGGAATGCGCGCGGTGGCCCGCGGGATAGTTTATCAGCGCGGCGAAGACAATGGAGGTCGGGACCCGGGAGAAAAAAAGTCGGGGGGCCCGGGGGCAGAGGTAGCGACATCCCAGGGGGGCGGGCGGGGGTGGGCCCCGGTCCATATTTAAGCATGCGTCCTCTCCCGGCTGCAAATTTATGCCCGGCGACAAATATTTCAAAATCGCCCTCGCCTCCTCCCCCCACGCCCGGTGAAATCGGGGGCCCCATAATAACGCGGAATTAAAAAACGAACCCCGGGGCCCGGACAAAGCGACGATCGGGGTCCACGGGGACCCGGTTAAATATTCAAAAATTCAAATCGTCTATTAGAAGCGGAGTAAGCGCCGATCCCGTGGGGCAGGCCCTTCGGGGAAACGGGGCCCGGGCCCCGAGTGACCGGCGGGCCCCCTCTCGAGGGGCAGCCGGGCCTCGCGGAGATCCCGCTGGGAGATAGGGCCCGACTCCGCGAATTTTATATATATACCGCCGAAAGACAGTAGCCCGGCCGGATAGGTCCGGGACGGGTCCTCTGGGCCGGGATTTTAGATCCGACGACGGGCCCCCTCCGTCGGGCCCCGCGAGGGGGATTACCCACCGGCGTCAATTCCCGCGAGCGGACCCTTTCTTCCGGGCCCAAACTCGCCTCCCGAACTATCGCGCCCGGATTAATCGAGGATGCACTTGCATCCGCCCTCCTCCCCCTTCCCCTTCCCCCCCCCCCGGTAAACGCAATCTCCGCGCGGAAATGTCAACGTCCTTCTTCCGGGCGAAACGCGCCCCGATACGCATCGTTCCGGACCGACGCGATACCGACTTAATTTCCACCCTAACCTCGCGAGGTTAGGGCGCGTTCTATGACGTCATATGTATGCAAATGGCGGCGCCACCCCCCGGGTGAGGGGGAGTCACTTCCGGAATTCCGCGCGCGGCCCTCTGCGGAACGCGCGCATCGATGCCGGGGTTCGATTCCGCGTTCTGTAAATATTCCACCCCTCGGGGGCGATTCAACCCCGGGTTGCGTTTCGTTACGTTTCGGGAAGTGCCAAATGTCGGCGGGGTGGGTGGGTGGGTGGGGAGGGGTAATAATTGGAATAATTCGGCCGTTAACGGCCGGCCGACGACGAGGCTCGATATAGGAGGAATATCTCGAATAGCCCGAGTCGGCGGTTTCATTAATCGCGGCGGAATTTTGGGCCAGTCGGGCCCAAAGCCAGGGCCCGCTCTGGCGCGCCGATCGCTGCCCAAATGTCGCGACTTCTACTCTTGGAATTATGGCCGGCAGGTCCTTCGCCCGGATAATTAATCGACCCAGGGCCTGCTTTACGACCCCGGAAATCGGCCCGGGAAGTATTTATTTAGGTCGGGCCCTAATTTATCTCCGGGCGGCGGGGCCCTTTCCGCGAAACAGAAGGTGGGCCCAACGACGGGGAGAAAGAGCAGAGCCGGAGATCCCAAGGAAAAGCGAATTTCGAGCCGAAGACTTTCCTGGGCTTAGGTTGAACACCCTTTTTGGGCCCGATCGGGGCCCGTCCTTTGTGGGCCCCGCGCGTCATCCCGGGGAGCGGCGATCAAGCCATGATTAACGAATGGAAGAGACAGAAAGAGAGAACGTGGCGGGGGTGAAAAAGTCCGAGAGCGATTAAGCAAATGAGAATCGTTTGGCGATTAGCATATTACACAGAGAGAGGGACCGGTCGGGCCCAGTCGGGCCCCGACGGTAAGGAGGCCGGTCGGCCTTACCAGCCGTAAGGTGCCACGGGGGATGAACGGAAACAAAAGAGCGATGTCTATCTCGCGTGCTCGTGTCACGGTGTGTCCGGCGAGGTTAGCCAACCGAATGGGCCCGAGTAAATGGGCCCGATGGGCGCGAGGGAGACGGACGGACTGGAAAGGGGGGAGAGAGACGGACGATCGCCGGCGAGGGGCCTTATCGGCCGATCCGATCGGCACATATTTCCGAAATGGCGGCCTCCAAGAGGGGGACGCCGTCCTCGCCAAGCGGGGCCTTATCAATTATCGGCCCGCGGATCCGCTCATTAAGCAAAGCTGCTACTTCCGGGGCCTTACCAAGAGGTGCAACGCGCGGACGCGCATGCGCGAGCGGGCCCGCCGAGGAATGCCGCCGGAATGTGGGCCCCATCCCTCCGGCGATATCGCCGTATATATTATAACGCGCAGGAAAGTACAACGGGTGGGACATATTCAAATGAGGCCCCGTACGATATAAGTACCCGGGAGCTTAATTAAATTAGTCGTCCGATCGTATTACCCTCCCCGGAATTTACTTCCCCCTCTTTCCCGTCCCCTCGGCAGCCATGAGTCCCAGCAGTCCCGAGATCTCGCAGGGCCCAATCGAAGAGCTTGGATGGATTTTTTTAAACGCTCCTCCGAGAGGGACCCGGACTCCAAAATGGGCCCGCCGGGAGGAGGCGCGATCGATCGGGCCCCACCGGGCCCCGCCAGGGGTGGCCCATAGGGCCCCGAAGAGAGGAGCGCCCCATGGCGCGAGATTTTTGACTTTTCGAGTCATTAATCTCGCCTCCGGGTCCGGGGGACGGATACTCGGCCGCCGCTGGGCCCGTGAGGCCCATTGTTCTAATTCAAATCGGGCCGATCCGATCTAACGCGCTCTTCGGGGCCCAACACGAGCGGCGTAATCGATTCCGATCCCGTCGAGGGATCCGACGCGCCGCGCAAGGCGGCGCTCGGTCCCCGCGTCGGGCCCAAAAGGCCCATCCCGGCCGATTCCATTCTTATTCCGGAAGTGTCCGGTGCGTAGGAGCATTTCGGTCGCTCGAATGGCGGAGCAGTTTCGGGGTTAGTCACTGTCGTCGCATAAACCGCCTAAGTATCTCCGCGACCTCTCCTGGAGGGGCCCGGGTCAACGGGCCCACTCTCCCCTCCCCTCTCCCTCTCGTTACGCGGATCCCCGCGTTTTATCCGTAATTTCATCTTAATTCCCGCGAGGGGGCCGGTTTACATTCAGGTTTATGAAATCCCCAGGATGACGGATGGTTCCGCCGCGGAACGTGATTCCCTCTCTTTATTTCCCGGCCGGAGATTACGGGGCCCGATTGCGCGACCAGTCCCGGGGCCTTCTCTAACGGCGGGGCCCGACATGAATGGACTCCGCGGCCCGGGGATCCTCTCCTCGTTTATTATTCAAATCTCTATTTGGACTCGCCGCGACTCGTTTCTGGGCCCTAACGCGGTGCTCGAATTTTAATTCCGGGAGTCCGGGAAGGTAACCTCGGACACCGGAAACGGGGTCGCTGCAGGATCAGGCCCCGACTCCCCACCTTTCTCCTTCTGGACACGAGTGTCTAACGTTTACGCACGTACACGTCGATGTACCTCCATCTGGGCCCATCTTGGGCCCACAGACCGACGAATCTCTTGGGCCCGATTCTCCCTCCCTCCACGATTCTCTTTAAGACCTCCTTTGAAATCACACTTTCCTTCTTTTTTCCTTGGGAAAACCCTCTACAAGTCGGTGTCAATTTCGGTGACGAAAGTGATCTCGGGCCCATGGGGCCCATTAGAGGCAGTGGGTGGTGCACTTTCTTACTTGCAGCTGCACTCTGCAGATATTCGGTAGCGATATCTGGCCCCGCAGCTGCGACTCGCGGGTCCAGTGTCGGGGGCCTTGGTGGTGCATATCCGCGTTATTATGCACCGGGCACCCGACTAACGATCACGGGAATGCTCGGCCGATCCTAGGTGCGATATCAACGATATCCCGCCGCGGTAACGAGCAATTATGACTCCGTAATCGACGGGATCTCGAGACCGCCGATCGATCGCGAACCTGTCGGCTGACCGGTCGTTATCACTCCACGAGCGGCTCCCTCTGACTCCGCTTTTTTATCACCTCTCTTTCCTAACGATCGGTAAATGCCGCCATTTACTCGTACACTCCCTCGTTTCCTGGGTTTTAGAGAAATTCCGAGAATTATGGTGGAGACAATCATGTAATTAAAACCTTTCGCTGGAGGTGCATTATCGGGTCATGGTACTCGTCTCCGGGCTAGGTACACCTAATCGTCTCAAACTTTCCACCTTCAATAAAAATGGTACAAGGTAGATCCTATCACCCATGAAATTTCAACGTTACTAAAATTTGTTCATACAGATTTCCCAAATTTTTGATAAAAATGAAATTTAGAGAAAGTGCATTATCTCCGCGCTAGGTACACCTGATCATGTCAACCTTTCCACCTTCAATAAAAATGGTACAAGGTAGATCCTATCACCCATGAAATTTCAACGTTTCTAAAATTTGTTTATACAGATTTCCAAAATGTTTCATAAAAATGAAATTTCAAGAAAGGTGGATTTCTTGCCGAAAAGCGCAGCTCCACAGAACGAGTGCTAGAACGTATGATAAGACGAGTTGCGACTTAGGCAAGGTCTAGATTAGTTGATTGAAATCGACGACAAGGATGTAGGGACGATAAGGGCAACCGTGTCCGTGAATGATAATGAAAGATTCGGATGTAGTCTAGAAGAGGAGGGGGTGGGCGGCTCCTTGTGTCGGCGCAAGTTGGCAGGAGGCTCCTCTCGGTTCGGCAGTAAAGGGTTAAAAAGGAGGTCCACTCGGCAACCCCTAATGGAGGAGAAAGAGAACGGCCGAGTGGGACGACAACGAGTTTACAGCTAAAACGAGTCCGAGCCCCGGTGGCTACGTGATCGAGATCCTTGCACTAGACAACCGGCGCCATTTAAGAGGGCAATTTAAATTCACCCCGCGTTTCTGCCATTCCCCGAGCTCTCCGAGCCTCTCTCTCTCTCTCGGTGTTTCCTCGGATTAATACACTTTGTAAATTAGTCCCTCCCCGGGTTTCCCGTTTCCGGCGAATCGCTCCATTCTCTCCTCCTACGTCGGGCCCGGGTTAAGGCGAAGTGGAAACGATCGTAGGTAAAAAGGACTTTCCTAACTGCCTACGTCGGTATTAACATGGAATTATATCTGGTATCGTTACTAAATTCCATTCGTACAATGATTATAAATAAATCCAAGTGAAACTCCAGAAAATCCTCTGTATTCCTATTTCCCGAGGCCCTAATAGACCCCCTGCGCCATCTGTGATTTTCCGCGTAAACGAAGTCTCTCACCCCGAGACCTCGCGTTCCCGTCGTTTTGACATAGCACCGCGTAAGACACTTTTTCCATCTCTATCCCGTTCATATACGAGTTTATCGATTACCAGGGTGTTCCAACTTGTCGTGCGATTGTCCTGACCCATTTGTTTCTCGTATCAGAGCCTTCGATAATTGTACATCGATCGACGCCACTTCGGTTCTGGTTATGCCTAAAAGACACATTTTCCTCGACAATCCTAATTTTCAGAGTGTCGGGACAATTCCTAGGTGCTCACGAGGCATGTCTCAAAGTGTCGGACGGTTCGGTTGAGTTGAAAAAAAAAAAAACAAAGTGTCTTATTCTAATCGACCGCCTTGAGGGGGGTTTCGCATCACCTTAAGAAGTGGATTAAGAAGTGCCCCGGACAGGGCACGATCCGATCGGTATCGATCGGGTGTTCTAGGGCACGTTACCTCGGGTGTACAAATAAACTATGTTCCTCTCTCCCTCGCTCGATCTTAGGTTAGGACGGCCAGGGGGGGTGAGCCCGTTATTAGCTCTCGAGCCGCGGAAAAGGAGAGATATCTCCATCGAGGAGAGAAAGAGGAGTTCGCGCCAACCAATGATTATCCGAGGCGAGAATTGACGGCGGTGTATCATTAGAAGGCTAAGTCGGCACCGAGGGGGCGCTCGCCCCCCTGGACCACCCGCCCCCCCCCACACGGGGTGGCAGGAAACCGAGCCAGTCGCGGCCCAAATTAAAGATGACTTCTACGATAGAAAGAAACACCGTGGTTAACGTGGACCACACGGCTCATTTATTATGCATACCCGGAGATACGTGTCGGAGATTGTTGCACGTGGACCGGGCCCCCTTCTGTCCCGCGAGGGGCCCACTAGGGCCCCCGACTCGCGCGCCGTCGCTCGCCCGAGATTCGCGCCGAAGCGCTGATGCGACGCCGGGATTCGCGGGGGACTTTTCATCCAACTCTGGAATTTGGAGTGGGTTATTTATGCGATTCCGGGTTTTGGAGTAGGTTTTCAAAGTAACGCCGGGGTTTGTCATGGGTTTCTGGAGCGACGCCGGGGTTTGTCATGGGTCTCTGATGCGACGCCGGAATTCCCGGAGGACTTTTCATCCAACCCTGGGATTTGGGGTGGGTTATTTATGCGATTCCGGGTTTTGGAGGAGGTTTTCAAAGTAACGCCGGGGTTTGTCATGGGTTTCTAGAGCGACGCCGGGGTTTGTCATGGGTCTCTGATGCGACGCCGGAATTCCCGGGGGACTTTTCATCCAACCCTGGGATTTGGGATGGGTTATTTATGCGATTCCTGGTTTTGGAGTAGGTTTTCAAAGTAACGCCGGGGTTTGTCATGGGTTTCTGGAGCGATGCCGGGGTTTGTCATGGGTCTCTGATGCGACGCCGGAATTCCCGGAGGACTTTTCATCCAACCCTGGGATTTGGGGTGGGTTATTTATGCGATTCCGGATTTTGGAGGAGGTTTTCAAAGTAACGCCGGGGTTTGTCATGGGTTTCTGAAGCGACGCCGGGGTTTGTCATGAGTTTCTAATGCGACGCCGGACTTTTCATCCAACGCCAAGAATTGCGATAGATCCCTGATGCGGCACAGGAATTAGGTTCCCGACGTGAGGCCGGAATCTGTGCTTGGTTTCTTACACAACGCCGGAATTCAGGCCAGATTTCTAACGCAACGCCGGAATTCATGTTCGGCTCCTGACGCGACATAGCGATTCACAATAGATTCCCGATGCAACGCTGGAATCCGCGCTTGGTTTTCTTACACGACGGCGGAATTCCCGGTAGGGTTTTCAAGCTACGCCGGGATTCGCGCCTGGCTCCTAATGCGACGCCGGGGTTCGAGGTGGATCCTTGACGCCACGCCGGAATTTCCGCTAGACTCCCAACGCAACGTGGGAATTCGCCGTAGGTTTCTAATGCAACGCCGAGACTCGCGGTAAATTCCTCAAGCAATACCGTGATCCGAGCTAGATTTCTAATGCCACGCCGAGATCCGCGCCAGATCCCTCTCACAGTTGACCTGCACTGCTTGGCTGATCAAGGGGAGAAAAAAGAGAAGGGTAGCGATTTCTAAAACACTTCGACGTAAATGTAAATGTCGACATCGCGACGCGCCAGCTTAAATTCCCACCCTGAGTACTCAAGTGACATTACCCCCAAAAGGGTGTATATGGATTTTAATTTACCGAGGTCGATTGAATCTCCCACCGCCTTTGGTATCGTCTCATGTGTCCCGAGTTCTTACGTCTCCGGTAATTCGCGTAATGCCCGCGCCGGGTGATTAAGGCCGTGCTTTCGCTCCTTCCCGCCAATTGCTCGGCGAACGATTCTCTGAAAGTTCCGCGGTCCGCCTTAATAGCATAATCCCGGGGAACGATCTACGCCTACTTCGTTCGCTAACACCTCTCCAGGAGTAACTCCGAAGCGGCGCCGGGCTCACCAGCCGTAAACCCAGGGCGGCCATTAGGCCGGTCCCCGTCCGGAATTGCGAATAAAGCCCGTGATTAGGGACAGCTTTTAACAGCCACTGGAAAAGCGCTCTAGGATCCTCGAGTAACGGCCTCGGATCGTTCATCCATTTTGCCAATTTTTCTTTTCTTTTTTTTTTTTCAATTTTACTTTGCCAATCGGCGACAACTAACGCGAACAGAGCCCGGTCCATCGACGAGCTAGGTCAGGGAACCACGTCTGGAAATTAGGGAAACCTCGCGAAAGGGTTACACCCTCTCGGGGAAAGAAGTTTAAGGTCCCGGCCCCGGTGTTAATCCTCAGGGCGCGAAGGATCACGCGGATAATCGCGCGTTTAACTCTCTCGAGGTCCTTCCTGGAAGCCTTCGTAGGAGCTGGACGCGGTCCCGAGGCAATTGCGATCGCAGTTGCCGCTCGGCCTCCTGGAAACTCGCAATAAATCCGGAAAGGAGGCCTCTGCCGGTGGATGGGTTCCCGCGCCGGTGCACGAGACACCTCGCTCCGGGAGATGTTCGACCCTTCGCGAGGAAAAACAATCGGACGACTCGGAAACGTTCATCGTTACGCCGAGTTCCCGCGAAACGTCAAATTTAATCAGCGAAATTCGGTTAAAGTAACCTTCATTTTTCTCCTTGCACTAAATACGATTAATGCCATAATTCATATCAGGAATATATATTTCGGAGAAATGTGCGATGCAATGACAAAATCCTGCGTTCCGACGCGCTAAAAGGGACGTCAGACAGGGAAGAAACACCGTTTAAATGAACTTATTATCTCTTTCCCGGGGTAATAATTATACCTTCCAGTTAGATATGCCCAGGCAAGAATATTTGCCAGGAGAATATTTCCTCTCCTCTCTTTCCTCAGTGTGTGAATTCCTTCTCCGCGTGTCGCGAGGCCGCCGGCGTGTAGAGTGAGGACGGCGGCGCGGCCGGGTGAGGACGGCGGCGGGGGCGGCGGCGGCCAGACAAGAAGCGATCGGACGTCAGATCGGATCTCGTTGGTGAATCAAATTTGGACAAATAAACGAGGCCCGGGCAGCAAGAGGAGGCCGGAGGGCCTCGGTTGGACGCGCGGCTTGAGGCCGGGGGCCCGGGCCAGGTTGGGCCCCTCGGGGCCCGCGTCGGCCCGCGAGAACAGTTGCGCTTTGTGCGTGCATTAGCATGCGGCCGGCTCCTAAGGACGGCCGCTCGATAAAAAAAACCCGGCAAAAAAGGACTTTCCGAACTTTCTTTGTGTGCTAAACAGCCGGCCAAGGGGGCCGTCGCGCCGATGCCTGAACCCTCTCGGGCCCGGGGTCCGACATGATCCAAACCCACCAGCGGTCCTTCCTAATTAATATATCCCTTTTCCCTCCTCCACTCTCCCCTTTCCAAAATTTCCCTCAAAAACAACACAAGAAGCGCGGCGATAAGGCCCAAAACGCGTACCCAAGTTTCACCTCCGGGCCCCACAAAGCCCTGGCGTCGGCAATTTGCGTGCCCCGGTGGCAGGTATCCTCTCCCCAGGTATTCCGAATATCCTCGAAACCTCATATACACGTACACGTGGTTTAGCGCGGTGGGGCCCAAGGGGCCCAAGGGGGGCGGAGGGGCCCGACGCGAATGCGCGCTTCGGCCCATTGTCCGCGGCGTTTAAATTTGAATCGCGGAGAATCTGATCGTTTATTGTTTAAATTTGTAGACTCGCTCTTAATTTGAATTTAAGATTATTCGCTGGCGCGTTGCGAGACGATTTGACTTGGTGATGGTCGCCGGGCCCCCCTTGGGCCCCCCAGCCCCCCTAAGATGCCCGATTCCCCGGTCGAACGCGAGCGTATTTGTTGCCCAGTCGATTCTCGCAGCCGGGACGTGGTAGCGAGTTCTTCCCCTCCCCCCCCCCA